>NW_012026859.1:101310-156886 GCF_000956235.1 Wasmannia auropunctata
GAGTCCGGCCCACCGCCAATACTAGCGCGCGACCGTCCATGAGCCGCTCGAACGCACAGCCATTTTCGCTGTAAACAATTCCCCGCTCGCCGCGTCTCGCGCTAGGCAACCGCGCTCGATGGACGCGCGCTAGTATTGGCGGTGGGCCGGACTCGCTGAACGAATACTCGCTCATTCGGCGATATTCAAAAATTAATATCTCGTTAAATATTGCGAATTTTACAAAATGGTAGAGGACTTTTCGATTCAGTTTAGTCCATTCTATCTACCCATGAACGGTCATACACCTATTCTGAGACACCCTGTATATATATATATATACATATATACACACACACCTATGATGTAATAATAGTTACCGTACTGATAAACTTTTGTACTCGCAATATTCTGATGATATTACTTATATAACTTTTTGTTAGTAAAGAATTTCAATACATTATATAAATATTACTTACATTAAAAAAATCTTTTTTATTCTAAATTAATTCACCTTAATGTTTTTTATCTTTTATTTTCAACAAAAAAAAGGTTAAAAATTAGCATATATGCAATGAATTATTGAGATTACACTATTGGGGAATTCCTGTTCGCTCATACATGTGCTTACACACATTGTAGATAGAATTGCTGGTTGGCAACCGGTTCTATAAAAGGACGCGCAACTAATACTGTCAAACAGTAGATCGTCGAACTTCTGTTCAGTACATCTTGGCTGTATGAGAGATCATATAACATTAGCTGATCTCTTATCGGGCAAATTTTAACAAAATGTCGTTTCACTTGTTATTGTTGAGTAAGAAAGCTATTTCAAATATTTTGTGCATGACGCGAAGTGTTATGTATCATACATCAATTAGTTCTAATTTCTCACAATTAGTTGTGCTGAATAATTCTTACAGTTGCTGCATCGCCGCTTCTCATCACCGCGTTTCCACAAGTAAGTAAATATTCTGTTATGAGATATTTCGTAGGAGAAACAAATGGGGAATATTTACGATTCGAGTCATTTAATATATGTTGTAATATTAAGAAATAGAATCATTTGTTTATATTTTAACATTTAATTATTTTAATATTTTGAAACATATTCTCGATATATCATAAAGTTTTTACGTATAATTTTGTTGAAAGTAATAATTTCTGTATTTTCGAAAAAAGCATTTAGAGATCGAGGTTTAATAGATATCTAATTCAATATACATTGTTAGAATTCGGATGACGTAGCTGTGGCTCAGGCAGAGATGGTTCAGGTAGATGGCTTCGTCTTTGACGGTCCAGTGGCTACCGAGCAATCCAATGGAGAACAAAGAATTACATCAACATCCACAACTACGACAACTACCGCGTCTACTATTACATCAACATCCACAACAACAACTACTACTCAAACTGATGATCAGTATAACAGATGCGTGACGAATTGCCCGGTGATTATAATTTTTTTCCTTATTAAAATCAACGTAACTTTATTCAAAGCAACTTTTAGTCTGAAAGAAAATTTTATAAATACATCTTACATCTGTTACTGAAAAACAATTTTAATATTGAACTTATAGCAGCATTCTTACCATAGGTGACGAACGAATATAATCCTGTTTGTGGTACGGATAACACTGATTATACTAATCCGGGAGGGCTGGGTTGCGCGCAACGTTGTGGAAAAGGTAAGATACTTTATAGAAAAAGATAAAAGGTTCACTATATTTAACAGTTGCATTTATTTTACTATATAAAAGATATATGCGTGATAACAACATGAAACAAGCTTTCTATTAGAGTAACAATGATCCCGAAGAAAAATTTTTTTGTCTTAATGCTAGAATAATCGAGCTATCGGTTGTTTTAATATTTTCTAATAAAACACCTAAAATTAGATAACAAAATTCTTTCTTTTAGCACACAAGATAGAAGGAAAATCAAATATTCTCGATTTTTCTAGTATTAATGATTTTGCAATAGAAAATATTTATCGGACATATTTATACATTTAACAGTTTTTTGCCCTATATAAAATATATATAAATGATAAAAAACTCATTATTACATGTAATTACAGAATAAGGCAGTGCGATCGCAAACACATTAAAATGCTTAACATACAATATTTTATATTTACAGACGTGAGATTAAATCATTATGGACGCTGTTCAACAGGCAGAATTGGATAATTTCCATTATAATACAGTTCATAGTAATAAATGGTTTTAATGAAAGATTGTACAAAGAAAAATAAACATTAATAAGTTAAACTAAGAAAAATTAACACATTTACACACTCCCTGTGCATAATATGTAACAAATATATTTATTTATTATTTTTTAAGCGAGCTTATTGACTTTATTTTCACTTTAGCCTTTTTATGTTGAATGATTTTAGAATTAATGTTATTAACATCAAACAAATTATATAAACATACTTTACAGTATTTAAATTATTAATGTAGATATATATATGTATAAAATAAAATAGTTAAGCTTTTAAAAAAGAGATACACCTGCGAAAGATTATTTCTTTTCTAAAAGCTTAATTTTTTTCAAATAAAATTACTGACTCGAATTTCTTAAAAAAAAACAAATTGAGAAAAATTCCCTATTATTATACAAATAAAAAAAGTATTTTATTAAAGCCAAAAGTAACTACTGATTATTTCACTTTACGATTTTTTATGACTTAGAAATTATATTACTATGAAAGATGTAATAACTTTTTCAATTTTATTTAAAACTTTTTTTTTACCAATCTATACAAAATTGTCTTTGTGTTTGAGAAAAAGGGGAAAAAGAATCCATCATCCGATCGAGGAATCGTTACGGTCGGCCCACCTGACTCTTCGTGCGACTTCAAAGTTTCCTCCGTGAATCCCGTAAAGATGTCTCGCCAATATCTCAGCTCTATCCTCTTCAGCCTCTACGGCCATTTTTCTGTAGCGACGAACTGCTATAATGCAACCGGCGGTGAGTACAATCTGAATTATTAACCAAAAGATCAGAAGACCCAGAGCTAGACTCGCGTCTACGCAAAAAAGGTTGTCCGAGTCTGAAAGAAGAAACAGGACTCGTGTAACTCCGTCAGCTCTGTCGTGATTTTACTATATATAGAGTTTAGAAGTGCAAAAATCGAATTTTTAAAACCGATGCTTGAAGGACGATAGCGATACCGAATGCCGATTATTAAACTCACTTTCGGTGATCAAAAGCGTATCAGGTTTTTCTCTGGTTAAATGGCCCGCCGTTATCACTGGACTTTGAACGACGATAGATAGTTGCAACGGTAATTCCGCGGGGGTGAGGTTTCTGAAAATTTCTGTTACCTCGGCGGTGACCGGCTCCTCGATCGACCGTCGCTTCCTACCCCACGAGGGCTGTCCTCCTCTGCATATGGCCTTCAAAGCGATCATAAATTGTTAATTTTCTCACTTTTAAATTAATATAACTTATTTATACAACGATGGTAAATTAATTTTCATTAATCTTTATTTAAGAAATGTCATTAATTATTCTTTTATCTCATATCTTAATATTATATCTCTCAATACAATCACGACTTAAGGAATTACATAAAAATAATATTAAAATATTATTTATTAAAATATTATATATTAAAAAGAATAATAGTTTACCGGGTCACATTCCTCGATACAAAATCTAACGATGACGTTGAATCGGACGATTTGACTGTCGGGAAATTTGAAGGCGGAAAATGTTGAGATCAAAGAACGGTTGTCGATTGGATCTTTCAATAGCGCGGGAAAAGTTGTCGGATCCGTCGGACATCCAATTTCGTCGAGAAGAAGATACGAAGATTCTCCGGTTTCACTACTAGCTACAAGATGTCCAGCTGCGATATCGTAAGTTCCTGTCAAAGCGAATTATATTCTATTATTTTTTTTTTGCTTTTAAAATAAAATAATATTTCATGCAGGTAAAATTAAATTTGCAAAAAAAGTTAATTTTGAATATCTCTTAATTAAAACATTATTAACTTTAACACAATTATTAAGGAAAGTTCCTTGAATTGAAAGTTTAGCGGTGAAAGAGAGACTATAAACTGACAATATCTCATGCAAATGCCGCATAAAAGATATTCACCGTTTACGGGTCGAATTTCAATTCTGAGCGTTAGCTTCTGACCCAACTGGGTAACGATAGCGTCCGTATTGTTCTCGTTGAGGATCCTCATCGTCACCACTGGCACCTCGGACGATACGTTCACTACAATTGACCCAACCGGCGGTACGCCTGCGCTACAAGAGAGTAACCAGAGCCGGAATATCGGGGACACGTGTCACAGTATACTGATACAGTTTTGCAACAGACGGCAAATTAGATTATAAAGTGAACAACGTCATTCGTTTGAAAAAACAAAAATTGTGAGCGCCGTCCTATACGAAGAAAAGCTAGACTTACTTTGGATCCGGGAAAGAGAAATTCGAATGAACGGTCACGTTTCTTGGTCCCGGAAGACCGCTATCTAAGGAGCATCCGACTCTCACGGACTGGTCTCCCAATCGCTGAATGATCGGATTGTACTGTATCACAATGATGGCCCAAATTAACGTGTGCGTCCTGCAAGAATAACATCCAATCACATAGTGAGATCAACCGTAAATTCGGCCGGTAATTTTTTTATATTTTCCTTATCTCATGATAACGATTCAAAATTAGTCAATCGATTCAATTAGAGAATTTTGAAAGCAAGTACAGATTTTCATTGTCGATGGAAAACGCGGGTGTAAGGCCGCACGCGATTTTGGGCTTGTCAATATCTTCCTTCTTTGGCAGCGGCAGTGTCAATATCGTGACGTTTCTCCCAACACCGTTAACGCTGCAGGTCGAAATGTCTCCGTATCCACTCGCGTACATTCGTCCTATGAAGGGCTCCGCAGTGGTTAGTATGATCGTCATAGTTGACTCGCCACACTCCACTTTCACTAAGAAACAAAATGCAGTGCTATAGTATGGAAAATGTTAGACAATAAAATTTATGTAGACTTTGCGTGTGTGTGATGTTAGCACCCCAACATAAAAATTCCGTAGCTCTGATTAGAGTTCCCGCTTTATTTTGAAAAAAAACAAAGAGTTTTCTATTTAATTTATAACAACAGTTCTGCTTAATAACAATTTTTAATTTAAATTTAAAAAATGGGATGCTAACTTCTTATTAAAATTCATGATCAAATAGTTTTGAACGGCTTGTTACAGGGAACTCTTCGTCTCTTTAATTAAGCTCTTAAAGTAAAGCGGGAACTCTAATCAAAATTTTAATGTTGGTATGCTAACTTCATACGCGTAGACTTTGATAAATAAATTATCAGTGCACAGCGATCAATACACGTGTGTAACATAAAATAAATAAATATTTTTTCAGTTATCTAAAAAAACGAGATCTTATGACTAATAATTTTATATATTCAGTCTTTATATTTTTTTTAATCACGCGCCGATTTTTATTCGGTCTTGAAATTTTATGGCCAAAGTTTGTAAAACTATATCCACATTGTAATATTGCATACGTACCATCTAGACAAGGCTCTTGCTCCTTGTAGATTACATTAGGTCTCGTAACCAGCGAACTGACTCCAAGACCGATTGTGCTGTCGGAATGCAGCAGGCAGAGCGGTCTCTCCTCCGAATAATCAATTGTATAAGCTCTGCATATGAAACCATCCACGCTGCGATCACATCTCTCCTCGCACTAAAAAAAAAATCATAATTAAGTAACAGATAGTGAATCAGATCGTTCGCAAAAATGGTAGGAAATACAAGGAATGATATACCTGCTTCACATCCAGTCCCGGTAACACCACGTCCGAGTATGGCAATGATACGTTTCGATATTCGGCGTAGGAACAATAGCTCTTCTTCGCTGTACCAACACAAGTTAAATTCAAATGCAGCTCGAATGCAGCTAGATCTTGCGGCTTACAGAAAGGTAGATTGATTTATTCGACTCACATATGTTATGGCACTGATCCTGTAGATACTCGTCCCGATACATCGACGATCTGTAGGCTTGCGGTCTGGTACCCCTTTCGAGTTTCGACAACGAACACGTACCAATGGTATTGTCGATCGACAAAGGTTCGCCCGTACGAAATTGCGCGGATGCACAGTCGTCCCCTAGGATTATTCGTTTATACATAGCTCGTAGTTTCTTGAAAATTTCGATTTATCAATCCATGAGACTAGTTTGCATTACCTGCTTGCAGACACCTCTCGTAACACTCGCTTCTTCGTAATGCTTCATGATACCAGCCGGACTGTCCCTCTTTTAAAACGGCTCCCAAGGTTCTTTCCACTTGCCAGAGTCTCTGTTCTTTGCAGCTCGGAGAGACTAAAAACACAAACGTAAAGAATTTTAAAAGATTACATTTCCGGAAACATTATTCCCAAAATTTTCCTCTATTTAATTGTGTGAGAATAAGAAATGAAATTATATTGATTAAGAGTAAAAATTGAATAAGAGTGAAAATTTATTTCAATACTTTAGATTTTCTTTTATTAAATAATTTCAAATTTGTATGTAGTTTGTTTTAAATTCTATACAGAAAAATTTCAGATAAATTAAACAATGTAGTAGAAATAAATGCCCCGTTTATCCGCATTCTATTTATACGATTTCATAGCTGAGCTCTTATTATCCGAATCATTCGAATAATAAGAGCTTGATGTGCTCGACTTCAGTTTCCTAAACGTCAGCTCCTATTATCGGAACTAATAAGTACGTCAGCTTCTATTATCTATACTAATAAGTGAACCTCTATTATCTGAATTCGGTTGTCGGAACTGTCTTGTCCCTTAACATGTTCGAATAAACGGAACTCTATTGTAATATATTTTTGTAATACTATATATTACTTTATACCACAATAAAAAACATAGTTCTTACCCGTCATACAGATCTGATGAAAAAGCGTGGCATTCGTTTCGGGAATGAGTTCCTCGCTCTTTGCTTGCACGCTGTAGCATATGTTTCTCGAGAAATCGACTACGAAAGCTGTGCAATTCAGACTTTTACACCTAAAATAGACGAATTTTTAAACAATAAATTTACATACTTTTCCGCGCAATAGAACCACGTTATCGTAAAATACGTTTGTGACTCACGTATATGTTTTTTATCTTTCGAGTTTCTACAAAAAATTAACATTAATTTTCCTTACGGAAAATATTGCGATAACTTTTAATTTTTATACAACAATAGACGTAGTTTATTAAATGCATCTATGATTAACAAACAAAACTATACGTACGCCGAATGTCCGCATAACTCTTATCTAAAAGACTGTATTTAAATGTGCATTTACTTATAATATCAGACTTCCTGGAATAACTAAGTAATTTATTTGTTGGAACATGGTTGCAAAATGTACAGGAAAGAGAGGAAGATAATTAATCGATGAATCACCTGTCGAAGCAAGGCGCGATGATACCGTTGTTACCTATGGACGTAACGCCGTTTCTGTAAATTACAGTCTCAACAGCGTTTGCTGGCTTGGCACCAGCGATCTTTTCCCATCCCGTATCTTGATCCTGACAACTCTGACACCAACCTGAAGGGCATAGGTGCGCGCTTTGTAAAATGCGTGCTGCAGTTAAACTGCAGCCTTGTGTCATGGCTAAACAATGCTACTACGTACTATCGCTGATGCTAGATAAAGAACACGATTGTATGTGCAATTCACAGACGCGGACAACTGTCTAAACACGTATTGCGGCTAGTCGAACTTATAGTTAAAAGCGAAATAAAAGATAACGGATTGAAAAGTGTACCTTACTAAAAAAAATATCAGTAAAAATTTTTAAAATTTTATATAGATATTTTTAGACTTCTTCGTTAAAAGTTCTTTTCAGTTTAAAAATAATATTTCTATAATTATTTATTGTTCTAATTTAATTATTTATTTATTATAGAAATATTTTTTAACAAATTTGATTCATTATTTTGAAGAAAAAAGAGAATTCTTCTTTATACTTCACAATGCATTTTATGCTTCGGCTATATTCATCGCGGTGCATCACTCGCACGTTGAACCTCACCTGTGCTTGAAACGAGGCTGCAGACGAAAATTATGCCGGCGAAACGCAATGTCGTCATTCTGTATGTTTGCACAGCAAACGACGGGTTGCAAGACCGAATTGCGAGGAGTCGCTTTTTCAGGAATTTCCCAGATTGTTCTACCCGCGGAACGGCATCTCCTGCTTCTAATCGCGTCACTGATGTACCTGTGCAAACGGTCGTTACGTAACGCCGCTATCACGTGTAAAAGCTGAAATCGGCACGCGTGACATTAGGTCGCGTTATAGACTTGCTGTCGAGTGGAAAAGCGGCCAAACGCGATCATTCGCGTTAGCGGCTTCTTTAAGGAGTCCCTCCCTGCCAACTTCAAGGTTTAAAGATAATGCAACGTTTCTCATAAGCGAGTTCCTAACGTTATGCGTGCCGTGTTTTTTTTTTTTACCTCGCGCTTTTGGTTCCGTTATCTCTCAACGCTACATAAGCGTACGACATAATCCGCGTGATAGCGGCTTATGGCAGGATTTATTTTTATTAAAGCACGAATTCTATTGAAATTCGTGTTCAATGAAATAAATCCTTCTGTAATCCGCTTGCTATATAAGTCACAAAGCGATTGTTCCGTCGAGTGCGAACAGAGTGTGTACATTTAAATCCCGCAGTAAAAAAAAATGTTTCCTATTTAATTGTAATTTAGTGTTCTCTTGATAATCGAACTTTTTCTTGCATGTAAAGATTTAAAAAAAATTGCTAACAATAAGCGTTAAGTAATTGATAATCATAATTGATTAAGTGAAGAAGTCACACGTTATTAATGCGAATGTGTAATACGACATCGATGATGGCATATACTTTAATATACTCAGTCTTAAAACAGTGATGAAAAATAACGGAAGATAATAGCTTAGCTATTTTTGCATTGACACGTAATCGCGCATTCAGCTGATAAGTTTAAAAGTAAAACGAGTAAAAAAGAATGTTTTTTTAAGAGAATCTATGATTTACATTTTTATTTTATTAGAAATATAAGAAATCATGTAGAATATCACAAAATATAAATTTATAGAAATAAATCTGTAATTTATGTCAGCAGTTTACAATTATATAAAATCGTATTTTTATGACGATATAATTCTGAACGTTTTGCAGAAGAAGTTTCAAGAAACACGTTTATGAGATCATTCTAAATAAAAAACGATGTGTTTGAAAAATAATGTACATAAAAAGTCGGGACAAGATAAATAAATTCATATATTTTAAGATTTACTCTTCGAGCAAAAACTAAAAGTCAAATCAAACTCGCGATCTCTCCGAACACTCGTTTGAAAATTGCGAGTTAATTGCTAGTCACTTGCTCTTTGTACTTTGGATACGTTCCACTCACGCTCTTGTGCAAACGCCGATCCGTCATTGAACTCTCCTAGTAGCGATCGTCACACTTAGCTGGGACGTGCATCGCCGGCCGGAGTTAGAGATCGGAGCACCTCCTGCGCGGCTTCAGCTTCATGCGCTTCTCATCGAGCTGCGCTCGCGGTTCACTCTCGATGGACATCCGTCCTGTCGTTCTGCCGGCGGAGAGTGAGATCCGAATGCCGGAACGTAAGCGCCGGCTTACCCGTGTGCAACTGCGAGGCGGGCACGTAACGAAATGAAAAGTAATCGCACCGTGCACCGTGCCACAACGGCGGATACGACGAGGAAGAGCAGAGGGGCATTCCATCCGCCTGATGCCTGTGTGTGATCGAACGATCGGATGCGGCTGGGTAAATACCAGCACCGCGCGACCATCCATTCACCGGCATTGTCGTTAAAAGAGAAAAAAGAAGAAAAAAGAACGATGGCGAGGTCGGCAAACGATTATCTGGGATGTTCCGCGCCGCCCAAGTGTGCGACACGTTCACTCACCGTTGACACAAATTCGGCCTTCGCTGTCTCTTGTCGTCGCTACATCGTTATCGCTACAAAAATGCTCGACACAGACGCGAAACGAAGACGAAGAGGTTTTGCTGACTATAATTGTCGTAACATTAAAGATGTAATATTAAATTGTCTGATCATTAGCGTTATTATAGGTAAGCGTAGGCGATCCAAGAGAATTAAAGTACAAATACGTATATATAAGTAGTTCATCAAGTTGGTACCAGAATCAATTTTCAGAAAATCAAAATCTAAGGGAGACGTAAGAATTATTTTGAAATAGAAAATGAATGAAGAAAATGTCATAAGTCTGTAATCAAATAAACTATTTGAGAGTTAACCCAAAGCTATTTAGTGCGGTCGCGAAATGTTCCAACTGTTGCAGCGTTAACAGAGTTTCCCACGGTGTAGCCATTAGAATTGGACAGGCATCGGAAGCCTATATCGATGAACATCGAAACTCGTGTCCTTCATTTTACGTAACTATCTGGCATCGTTTACGCTTGTTAGCCAGTGGCACATATATCGATACAGCAAGACGACACATCTAACGCGGCGCCTCGTAAAATGAAAGACTCTTTCGTGAACATATAATAACGACATGATATAACGGAATTGCACGTTGCTTTCTGGAATTTCGTTATTCGATAATGGCGCGTTACGATAGAGACATTTTTCTCGAAAGAAATACATTAACGGTTATTGCAAAATAGCTCGAACATTTTGAAACGTCGCAAGATCCTGAATCGTGATTTTAACATTAACTTTGATGAATTATTTAAGAGAAACTATAGCAAGAAAAAAGAAAAGCTCACCAGAAAAAATAAATCTATAATTTACTTGCGTATTTCACAGAGAAAAAATCAAACATTATTAAATTAATATCCGATTAAAAAAATCAGATTTAATTCCGCAAAATAAATCGCTGTCAATTAATTTTAATTAATTATCATTTCAAATCTATTTTTCGACAAATTGTACAAATCATTTTTGGTGCTATTAGAATTCGTTAAGTGATACTAAGGGTAGTTTATTGGTCGTAAGGGTGCCTTCCGACGCGCCAATTTAATCGACTTTTTTTCTTCCGCTTTTGGCATGTATATGAAAATATTTTCAAGGAAAATAATCTTAAATAAGGAGTGCAATTACAAACAAACTGTTATTTATACAAATTGGAGACTAATTTAATTTGATTCACATACTCATTTTTTAAAATTTCTTTGCTCTTACTTTCGACTGAAAGCATTTGTTTTACTTTCGTTTTATTATGTTAATGCTCTTGTTACTAAACGTAAGTGAAATCTTGTCGATTCGTCGATTTGAAATAGATGCTGCCAACTCTGCGGGTATGACGGTCTTACGCAAATAACACATTTCTCAATGACTTGCAAAGTAAGTGTAATAAAAATTGTCGACATTTTATTTTATGAGCTTAGTATCTTCGATGCTACATGGAGAAACTCTCGGAATAGAGGTGCAAATATAAAATCCAGTATATAAATTACGCAAGGTATTCAAATTTCAAATGAGATAAAGAATGAAATTTATACTTTCTACATATTTAGATATAATTACTTAAATTACACAGTTGCAATTTATATATGTATCTCTCCAATATTAATTTGTATTCTGTCTTATCTCAAAATTATTTTTATCCTTTAAATCGATTTTTTTGTTCAATTATTTTTTTTTTACTCTTTTGTTCGATTATTCTATCTCATTTGACTTTTATTCCACTTTTCACAGCGCTTTAATGTAATTTTAAAACCTTTAAATGTCTAGATTTTAAATTACATGATGTGCGTGCGATACAATTGCTCTTTCGCTATCACACAGTCAACATAATGCGATTTGGAATACGAATGGCATGTACAACAATGAGCGCAATCGATTCGATCAATTTTGCGTAAAGCGCGGATCTCATCGTTTTCCGATGAGCAACAACGGTGTCATTGGCCCGTATAAATGAAAGCCATTTCCTCATTACAAGTAGAATGTATAATGAAAAGGCGCATATATATATCAGGGTTTCAAACACGTAAATGACAACAAATTGCATTTAAATGAAAGTGCATGTTTATTGCTCGAATGAAAAATTGATTTGATGAGAAAATTGAAATATTTATTATTATTATTATCATATTGTACTTATTACACACATTCCGCTATATATATTTATTATACCTTCAATAAATATCTATATAATTGTTAATTAAAAAGGAATCATCGAACGCAGATGCGTATATGTATATACATATATACCAAACATCCAAAATCCAAACAAATATAATTATAATTAATTAGACATTAACTTATAGCAACGAAAATTTTAAATAATATTAAACTCTCTATTTTACTGTCAAAAAAACTTAAAAAAAAATACGCCAAATATATATAAAAAATATCCTCGCCTTCACGATAAAAAATTAAGAATAATTTTGGAATGTAAAAGAAAATCGTTTCAAGAAATTATTATAGGTCATCTGACATAATGACTATATAATATTGAGCAATTTTAATTAATACACAAAATTACAGAGTGACAATCTTATCGGCAATTACTCGAATTTAGCGAAGACGCGAACCTCTCAAGCTCCAACTGTTTTATAGTAAGCCGGATTACAGGAATAAAGTATAAGCTGGTAAGACCTTATCGACGAGGGTTTCAAGGGAGTTCGATTCAAGAGAGGGCGCTGAGGTAATTAGGACGCGAGCGAGCAAGTAGTACGTTAACGTGGTGCGCTTCGCCGCGAGCGCTGAGCAGTTGTGAACTTGTGCTTGATGTGAGTTGTTGTCGTTGTTGTACTCTCGTCGTGTGCACCCGTCGTCGAGCGTCCGTTCGCAAGCGTTGAAATTTTCGTGCGTCTCGCCACACAGGGAGTGAATGCGCGCGTGCGACCGCGGCAACTTGGTGTCACTCGACGGCAGTCCGACGGGCGACGTCGATCGCGACGAAGGGAACGGCATCGCGGCCGCCCCGCGTAAAATGAGTGTTCGCGCGATCGACGGCAGGCCTGCAGCTTCGTCGCGGCGCGTAGTCCCGTACGTGCGAGAGGCGGCACTGTGAAACGAGAGCAGGAGGAGGAGAAGGAAGAGGAGGAGGAGGAAAACGCGGAGCATCCTGAGAGGGAAGAAGAGGAAGACAGAGGTGTGGAATCTCGACGACGATCGACGTGGTGAGGAGGAGAGCGCGACGGGAAGAGAAGGAAAGAGTGAGAGAGAGGAGGAGGAGAAAAGGGAGTGAGAGAGAAGGAGAGCATTGTCCTCCGCGAGGAGAGCATCGTGTTGTCCTTGCCACGACACTAACCTCAGTCGGTGCTGCGCGCTCAGCCGCGTCACGATCGTCGCCCGTCGATCGACGTCCGTCCATCCGTCTCGGATCTGTCAATTAAGGGGAATCCGCGAAAGAGAGAGAGAGAGAAAGACCCGAGAGGTGGTGTCGTCCGTTCGATCGCACGGGATGCCATCCCCGCCGTCGCCGTCGTCGTCGCCCGCGTCGTCACCGTCGTCACCGTCGTCGTCGGCGTTACGCTAAAAATATGCGGCAGTGAGAAACGGACGGCGGAGCACACCCGCCTGGTGGCAGAGCGAAGCGCTGCTTGCTCTCGGCTGCGTGTCTCTCCGCTGGTGCCGGACGAGGGGGAGCGTGGGAGCGGGCGGTGGAGGAAGAGGTGCCAGGAGGACCCCGCTCGGCGACGACCAAGGGGGTGATCATCGTGCGACAGCCCACCGACGAAAAGGAGCACCGAGGAAAATGGCGGACCTCGAGGCGGTGCTGGCCGATGTCAGCTACCTGATGGCCATGGAGAAGAGCAAGTGCACGCCAGCCGCCCGTGCCAGCAAGAAGATCGTTCTTCCGGATCCTAGGTACGCACTCCTCATCGCTACGCGATTTCCGGCGGCGTTGCGTGCGGTTCGATACGGAGGAGGAGGAAGAGGAGGAGGAGGAGGAAGAGGAGGAGGAGGCGGCGGTGGCGGCGGACGGCGCGGCGGCGGTCCGTCCATCCGTCCGACCATCCGTCCCATCCGTCCGTCCGTCCGTCCGCACGTCCGCCGGAGAGGACCTCTCCCCGTTTCCTGCCCCTCCCTTCTTCTTCCGCCTATTTCTTCCCTGTTCTTCCTCTCTGCCCATCGTCGACGCGTCGACGTCTCCCCCGCGTCTCCCTTCGCGGCAGCCCGCGCGACAGCGAAGCTCGCTCTCGCGCCGCCAGGAATAAATAATGTTTACAAACAAAACCGCGGTTGACCACTCGCCGAGGATACGACGCGCGCGGTGCCTCGTTCACAGCTGGTTCGCAGCAGGCGTCGAGTAACGCCGAATTCTCGCCCTTTAATGCCTGTAATTCATTTGATAGCTCCGCAGGCTTTCGCGACTCATCCGGAAGATCGTACGGATTCACGCGATCTCGGCAAAGGTGAAGTCCGATTCACGTGCTCGCTGGAGAATCGATCCCCGCTGCCTCAGAACTGAATTAAATCATCCGCCCCGTGACATTTTGACGTTAAAAGTTTTTCCGAGGGAAAGAGAGGAGAGAGAGAGAGAGAGAGAGAGAGAGAGAGAGAGAATGATGGTAATCTACCTCTGATCCCTCACGCGATGATATCGACATTCCATATCAAAGTGTGTGTACAAATATGTAACGCACACACGATATACCAAGCGATATACCCTTGTGTTATACTCGTTAAACTTTTGGTTTACTTTTGAAAGATTAATACACGGGGATAGAATAAATTTCGTTCCCCGTTCTTCTCTCTCTTTCTCTCTCTTGCTCGCGCGAAATCCCCTCCAATTGGTACTTTGCATCGATTATAACTTGCCAATGTTTACACTGTTCGCGTTATTTTCGGTTCGCGAACCGCGGATGTTAACCGTAGCTTTCGGCCTCGTGAAAATAAGTCGACTCGGTAGAGCAGGCTCCGTTTTTGCTGGCGACGTGCCAGGCGAGCGTTTCACGTGCGCGGCCGAAAATGACTAAATAAGGGAAAACTATGTGTGTGTCCGAGGGGCGCGAAGGGCGCCGTATTACTTGATAGTGAAGTCAGCTTTCACGGGTGACCAAGAAGCACGTGCTTTCCCTTCATACATTATTTCCCTTTATTTCCCTCTGTAATCGGATAACGAAATTGTAGAAGCTCGCAAGAATTTAACAAATCGCGAAGCGAAACCGAGGATGAGAACCAGGACACACAACAGAAATGAAAATATACCTTTGGAAATATAAACCAGCTGCTCCGTCTTTCATCGAAACGTTTTCGTCATTCATTTTTCATTCTCTTAATTAATACTTAATTAAAACTTTAATTAAATTTGCAGAGCTTATAATCAAGTCCGGAGTGTGTTCTTAGCGACTTTACGCAGACACGCAATTCGAATTATTAATGATGCTGCTTTTTGAGAATTTTCTTACGGTCCTTCGCAACCGTCAGTTCGATTTATACATCTTCGTTTATATGTGAAATCGTGCGCATCGGCGATGCTCGGCTCTCAGCGGCCAAATTCCTCCAGTGAGGCTCCGTTCATTTACGTAATTAATTTTATGGCTCGGCTGCGCCACGCTCGCTCGCGAAGAGCTAATAGAACCAGTGGGTCGCGTGTCACGAAGTGTCCTTGCGTAAATACACACCGGACACATCCTATTAATACATCCTATCTCCATGCATCCATATATTCTCCACATCGACTGTCCGTATAATTCATTTTTATTATCCTCGACCTCTCGCGCGCGTAATAAAAGGAGCAAAAATGACCGTGGCGGTTCGCTCTCGCAAAATCGCGTGGCTCGCTCCGCTTTATCCATCAAAGTTGCAATCGCGGCGCGGATAATTCTGTCAGTCAATCCCCTCGCGTAATCGGAAAACAGTGCGCCTTGGCGCGCCCGAACTTGGTGCCATGCGAATGAATGGACCGCGTTGAATATCGGATTACATCGCCGCCGTCCGTCAATGGAGTCTTAAAGTCGATCGTCTTGAAACATTTCGATTCGCACGTCGCTCGTTTCGCACGACGATGATGTATGCCTCGCCTTGGCACAAACACAGGAGATTCTCCCGGCGTTGTTCGGTAGCTGCAGAGTAGCTCAGAGGCTCGGGGGAGGGGAGGGGGGTATCGATTATTCGACGCGGGACTATCTCTCTCTCGCGCGAAAGTTCGCTAAACTGTGTTCAGTCAGTATAGCAAAGTTCTCATGTGGAGCGTGGCAGTGGTCGATTCACGAGCGCGCGATTCCTTCACAGCCGTCGGCGCATCGAACGGCACCGACGGTGGCGCGGGGCGGCAGCGGCGACAGCGATTCCGCCGTAATTAATCCGCGTGTAGACATTCTCGGATGGATGCATCCCGTCGAACGTTTCCGCGACGCGTCCCCGTAATCTGTGCACGTCTCGCCACGGTCGTAAGACTTGCGTATTGGTCGTTCCGCGTCGGATTTATATCTTCGCGTTTACGCGAAAGTCGGATCGACGCTTTGATCGCCGATATATAAGCGAGATAACTTTTGCACGACGGGGTAAATGGGAAGTTCTCTCGGCGCTAACGAGTTTTACGTCGCGTAATATCGTGCGCGCGGCGCCGAGGAAAAATTGAGAGTAAAACACGATCCGACACTTTTTTTTTTATTGAATTAAGCCCGCGGCTCCGAGGTTAATTAATAATAAGAATTGCGCGGTTTGTGCTTAATATCGTCTCGCTTAGAGCGTTATAATACAGGGCTGCGTTCAGAAACCTGCATCTATAGATATCATTTTATCCTTGTTTAACTGTGAATAACAAGGACAAAATGATATATCGTGAATTTCTGAACGCAGTCCAGGTCAGCTCGGTGGACGCGCGGGCACGCAATATCGATCCCGTTTCTGCGTTTCGGCTCGATTAATCGTCTTGGTCACCCCTACCCCATGAGCCATTAAATTCGGATTAGCTGGCGAGATGCATTACCCGTTTCCACGGAGCCTCGGCTCCGCGTTTGCATCCAGCTCTGTATAATGTCCGTAATAACCGAGTCGTATAACGTCGCGCTTTACGGATTCGTGTCGCGAACGTACATAGTATAGGTATATAACTCGCGCGCGAACACGATCTGGAAGCGAGATTCCTCCTGGAATCTCCCGCCGCGCGCGTGAGAAACGTATACGCCTCCGATTTTCTAATCAACCTTCGATTATTACGGCTGGATCGGATTCCCTTTTACCATCGCCAATAGGTTCCTTTTTAAAAAATGTCAGAGTGCGCGAGTTGTTTTTAGCTCATTATTTTTGCAACGCCTTTGTGACTTCGCGAACGGTAGGTTTGTATTATTCGTCACGAGGCTCATCGCCGCCGCGCGCGCCAGAACGCGAAAGAAAAGACAGACGGCCCTCGAACGGGGGCGGCATTCGTCCGTGCGCGCGTGCGAACAAATATCGCGCCTCTCGTTTCGACGATCATCGGGCACGATAAGATTTCGATCTCGCAACTTGTCATCCGTTGACATTATCGGCAAGACGAGAAATGTGCGCGCGGTAGGCTCGTCCGGCGGTGTGTGAGTTTGAGCGACCGAATGGGGACACCCGGTGTGCCGGCGCGGTCTTTTTTTCTCAAATAAACTATAACCAGGTCATATGCTTAGCTTACGTAGCGTAGAGTAATCGCTGAGAGGAGAGAGAGAGCTTAGTCGACTAATATTAGACTAAAATTAACCCCGACTAAAAGCGTTGACACTGGTCGAGTATACTCGACTTGTCACACCCGACCCAGTCGACCGTACGTCGACTGTAAATCCGGTATAAGTCATACGCTGTCATCGACGACGTCGCAGCCTCTCCCTCTCGTTCAGCGCCGGCTAATTAAAAGAGGAAAAAAAAATCGCGCGTCCGACGTCGAGATTATTCATGACAGCATTAATGCGCAAGCTGCAGGTATCGCGCAAGCCGTATACCCCTCGCCGCTTCTTCACGGGGCTCGCGCTTCAAGTTAAAAAACGCGTGAACGCGCATCCGGAGATGACGCCGTGGATAACCGTGCCCTTCGAGTGCATTTTCGCGCTCTTGCGAACCACTTGCAGAGGCCGAGATTGCAGCGTGCCCGCGCGTCGCCGCGTAAAATAAGATTCCAAAAGGGGAGAAAACTCCCGGAGCCCGGGAAAGGGAGAGATCGAGAGAGAAAGACTCGGTAAATTATTATTACGAATTCGCGTTCATATAAATCGGCGCGTTCAAGATAGATATGAGAGTTTACGGGATATTCAAGCGTGTGTATATATGAATGCGCAAAATTACGATACAGAAACGCGAGTTATTTAACGGAGAGGATTTCGCGGAAGAGGAGAGAAAAATATGCCCCGTACGATAACGAATATCGCGTAGATTTTCCTGCGAAAACGTGGATATCAAGTCTCGCGAGGGAATCGCCGCTCTCTTTCCACGGCCCTCCCTTTTACTTTCTTTATACGAGCTCATTCTCGGCGCTTTTACGCTTCGACATTTCACGGAGAACTGATGCCCCGCACAGACACCGAGGGACAGTTCGCGCGTTCGTGCGTGCCGTACATCCTTGAACCACAAAGTATAATGCGGTGCGCCGCGCGATACGGCACGTACCGCACCGCCGCTACGTGCGCCGGTCTAATATAGTAGAAGCTTGGAACAACTCAATTTTCGACTTTGATTAACCGCCGCCGTCTTTGCCTCCCCGCGCGAGAGGCCACAGCGCGATCGCGCGCTAACTTATACAGCTCCAGCTTGGTATTCGGTATCCCGCTGGCACGATTCTGATGCGTGCCGGGAGGAGCAATCCGTGGTAAATTTCCTAGCGTATGCTTACAGAAAAAATATACGCGGAATAGCGCGGAGATGCCGGTTACGCGTAGCGTATACAGTGCAAATGTAAACTCTGTCTTCTCCGTATTTCTTTTTTTTTCCCCTTCCTCTCGTCTTTTACTTCCTTCTCTTCTTCTCCCTCGCCTGCGATGAAAAATGTCTGCGGTTTTCACGTGCGATCGGGCGTTTTGCCGCCGCAAAACGAGCGAAAAGTCGACACGGGAATGTCGTGAGAAGAAGGCACGGGTGCGAAACGAAGTACCTTGTTTCGGTCTGCAAATAGTCAAATCATTGCCAGTGTTGACACTCAGCAAAGTTTGCTCTCTATTCTCTGTCTCTTTCTTTCTCTTTTCGATGCGTGCTATTCTTGTTCATTTTCTCCTCCTGTTCGCGTCGTCGACGTTATGGCGCCTCGCAATCTCTCTCTCTCTTCCCCTTTCTTTAATTCTTTTAATTCGCAAAATAGCTTTTCATAAATCTTTGGATTATTACGAGGCGAACCGTAAACGTATTAGTCCGGGAATTATCAGTATATCTCTGTCGCCATATTAATCCTCTGCTTGCTTTCTTATTACAGATTTCTTCCATATATTTTATGTTTAATTATATATATATATATATATATATATATATATATATTCTGTAAATAGAGTTTTATTCGTTAGAGAGTACGGTTCCCTTGTTGAAAGGATTCAAGCACGACGGTATTGGCGTTATCCATCAGTGTCGTCGGACGGGATCGGTTAATCGTTGATTGGCTCAGGTGGGATCGATAAAATACTGGGCCACTCGCTCTTCTCTCGGTATTCAGAACGGATAACTGCCTATCCCGTTTTCACGCGCGGAAGGGAATAACTCCGGGCGAGCATGCGGGAAAAGAAGCTGCAGCGTTCCTATCCGGAAGGACATATATCGGGAGGAAGCTGCGGTCCCGGATGTAATTAAAGGTAGCAATCAACGAGCCGGAGCAAACGCGTCGTCTCCCGCTTAGTCTCGTGCCCTTATAAAAACGTCTGGCTCGATTGTAAAAACGGCTTTTAGGAGGAGTAAATAAACGAGAGTATATATCTCTCGCGCGGGAGAGCTCCGAGCGTTTATTGTGAGCTTTCGTGGCAAATTCTCGCTATAAATCAAGTAATTATGTCCGACACATACGTGCTTTAACCCGTAATGGAGTGACTCCTCTTGGATGCCCGAAGGAGTTTTTTTTTAACTCCTTACGACTCCAGTGGTACTTTCGAACTCCGTATATATACGCTTCTCGTTTTACGTCGTAGTGATAACTTGTATAGGTTGCGCCAGAGTACGTAAACTTTGCAAATAATAACATTTTCAGTATGAAACTCCGTGACACCGCGAACATTTTATTCGTGTCGTTAGCGTAAACGGAACGGAACTTGGAACTCATTAAGGAAAATTACAATAGCAAGTAAACGGTAAATACAAAATAAGTATCATGTGATATCGTGTATAAGCGAATAAATGTATTCTCTGAAATCGAATCGTATTCTCAGTATCTCGCCTTCTCGTAAAAGGCCATTTTTGACAGCCGCACAATTGAAATGCGTGGCGTATATCTTTTCACGTGATGTCGCGCTCGCATTCGCGCACACATAACTGTCGCTGTAAATAGTGGGATACCCCATCCGGCGCTATATATATGCATACATTAATTATCCGCCTTTTATCGGCGCCGCAACGCGCCGTTCAGCCGCCTGAATGGCAGCCGCGAAACCACCCTATTCACGTCGGAAAAAAGGAGATTGCAATCAAACCGTCGAGAAAGGTGGGGAATGGGGGGAGGAAGGGGGCGGCACAGGAGATTGAAGCCCTAGAAAGACTCGTAAGAGTCGCCGGGGTGAATCCGCTTTTTCCGTCGCGGGCCTAAAAGGATACTTGAGAACGGCGCACTCGGGAGCGCTCGTTCGTTAATCCGGAGCCGCTTTTACGGACAAAGTGTAATTTTCCGTCGTCAAATTGCTCGCGGAATGGGCGACGGTCAGAGCAGAGTCGACGCGGAAACGGATAAGTAGCGGGTCGGCTGATGGAAATATCGAAGTCCAAGCACGAGTCTCTCTCTCTCTCTCTCTCTCTCTCTCTCTCTCTCTCTCTCTTCTCTTCTCTTTTTCTTACGCGTTCGCTCGCTCGTACACTTGTTTACACGATTTTAACTGCGTTCACGATTTTAGCCTGAGAGGCAAGCAACTTTGGGAATGATTAATATACCGTGCGACGCGCTTCCGCGCCCGGCTGCAGCCGGATCATGTTATGCAACGCGAGGATAAATGACATTGTCGAATCGAGTCAGCATCGGAGAATATCCTGTCTGTCTTCGTACCGCATCGAGAGTGATTTCTTTCTCTACATAATAAATGGACCTTTCATTCCGGAAACGCGCCGTATACGCGTTTAGAATATAATGTAGTTGAGCGTTAAAGATCACAGTCTCTGCGCGCGTAAAAAGGTCAAACGTCGCCTCCTTAATTTTACGTTGCATGACGCGAGTCGTTTGCAGGCTAGTATTTTCTCGAAACGCGTTTACAACGCGTTGTTTTCCACAACGACGCAAATTTCGACGATAATGAAATTTACGGTCGATCGAATTGCTAGAAGAAAATTTTGGATTCCATTTTTTATTGCAGCGAAGCAAATAAGAATTTATTACAGAAGAAGAGAGTGCTGAAAGTGTAAAAATGTTTGTACACTTTCGACATCCTATACAAACATGTTAATTATAATTACTGAAACAGCGGCCTCAAAGCTATTACGAAGTACAAAGTACAAAGGTACGTTTCACTTTGATTTCTTCTCATAAATAAAATTGAGAAAAGAAACGTCAGCGCAATATATACGAAATGCTTCTCCTGTAATTGACATTGCGGCAAATTAATTTTCTCGACGTCTAGCTACGAAAAAAAATACGGACTGTTTTGATTGATGCACACGCGCGGCAAAGTGCAGCGCGAACGAGCGAGCGAGCGCAGAGCGTTCGCGCGTCTTGGATGTGTACTTTATGGAAATAAGTAAACGGTCGCGAGAGCGTTGCAGCTTGGCTTTACGGCTTTGCTTGGCCGAGCCGCGCGGCCGACTAATGCAACGAGAGAGAGAGGAGAGAGAGAGAGAGAGAGAGAGAGAGAGAGCAGGCAATTCCGTTTCAATAAACTTCTTCTGCCTCCAGCAATGCTTACTACGACGCACGCCGCCGTCGAGGAGGTTTCGGTTTGATTTTTGAGGCGCGAACAGAAATACACGCCAGCGAGCGCGGTTTACGCGGTTTCAGCGCCGCGATTTCGACACAAGTCGAAAGCTGATGATCGGTCGACCTCGGGAACGGCTATGATTGCCGTACAAAATCAAATTGCGTGCGGCTAATCGAGCGAAATCCCTTATCCCCGGCCGTTGTTACGAAAATCCTCCAATTTTCGTAACGCCATTATCGGGATATCTCAACAGTGTCGGTTAGGGCAATGAGATCTGTCTTTATAATCGCGCGATTGCTGAGAAACACTCGATTAAACGCTCGATGAAATGGCTTGACAGATGGATTCTGCGAATCGATTCGAGACATTTAAGATGTCATCGATTGCAATTCTCAGCGGAAAAACTTTTAACGCTTGTTTTGAAATAGTTCCTTACATTCCTTTTTCTTGCAATATATATCATATTCAATCTGCTGCTCTACTGAAAATAGTCTCAAGCTCGTAGTTGATTTTTCCTGTAAAACACTGCGATCAAAGTTTCCCCAAGTTTTAAGTTCCACATGAAACTTTATGCTAACAAGCGAACCTTGCTGTTAAACTGTTAAATTTTGATTTTAATGAAACTTTGTACACTTATAGGTTACGTAAATAGATGAATTTAGAAAATATTAGTTGGTGCTGAAAATTGAAGGGATGAAAATCACCTCTTATATGTAAAGCAGTTAGCAGTTTTCAGTTTTTTTTTTCATTTTATCTCGAAAACTGTTTAAGATATTAAAAAATATTTTATATAAAAGTTTTACAGTAAAATTACCTCTATTTGCGTTAATAGTATTTTTTAAAAATAATTATTTTCAAATATTTTTTAGAAAATAGTTATTTTCAAAAAATATTTGCGTTTAAATGAATAGAGGTAATTTTACCGTACAACTTTTGTATAAAACATTTTTTAATATCTTGAACAGTTTTCAAGATATAATGAAAAAACTGAAATCTGCTTTATATATAAGAGGTGATTTTACAATCAAACCATTTTTGCACCAACTGATATTTTCTAAATTCATCTATTTACGTAATCTATAAAGGTATAAAGTTTCATTAAAATCAGAATTTAACACTTTGCAAGGTTCCCTTGTAAATGTTTTACTGGGCGCCAGTTTTTAGTTAAAAATTTGAATGACGACGGTAAATATAAGAGACGTAAAAGACGGGTCAATCATTTTAAACTGAAATATTTTGATATTTTTGGGAATGGCATTTAATTAGTAACAGGAAAGGTGCCGTTATTTTTATATAAATATTTTTTTCTTGCATTCGAGCAATTCGAATCCATTAATAGATTTTATGGTTCGGGCGGATTTACATAACTGCTGCTCCTGTCTTTTTTGTCCATAATTGTACGACATTGTGCACAATTTCGAATTCATCGCGTCGATCAAGCACGGAACCGAACGGACGGAAATCTACCCATTACTGGATGTACGCGATGTCTGGCGACGCTCCAACCAATCGTTGGAAACACGAATTTATTTTGATCGGTTGCAAAGCTCATTCACCCCCGTTCGATACTCGGTGCTCCACCTACCGGTGGATTAATCCCCCCTTGCCTCCCCTTTTCTCCCCGTCTATCAGAAATCGACCCGAATCAAACTTTACGTCCAACCGCGCCTTTATCCCTGAGCTCCATCACTTAATTGTCATGTTTACCTCCCACACCTCCTCCCCCTCCCCATTCTAGTTTTATATAAGCATTATCGAGACATTTTTAAAATGCCAAGGACCCAGCTGGCTTATTCGCATTCCGCTTCTTTTTATAGCTTCAATTAATTACAGGAAGTGAAACTTCATCGAGACACTTGATACATCGTTATTCTCTCGCGTGTAAAATTGGATAGAAAACGATTCCTGAAATACACACACATTTCGAAAGAGCGTATGCGTTTTTGAAGTCGATGAAGTTTTTCGAAGTTTTCTCTTTCGGCGCGAGAAGACTTTTTTTCATTTTCGTCTCCCTCATTGTTTTCCTTTGTCGGATTCGTCGCCGTGCTCCCGACAATGAGCCGGTATTGGGCCGCGAAATTGGCAGCGAGGATATTAAATCCCGCCAGATTTATGGCAGCGTCTCAGCGAGGAGGATAAGCTATCGCCCTTCGACGGAAGTTCATTGGCCAATGTATACGCCTCGCTGTTTTACCGCCGCGAACAAAAAGAGAGAGACTCGAGAAATTAAAACTTCACACGCTCGCGTGATCCGTTCTCCAATCGTTCGTTATAATAGCTCGAAGGCGATTACACGCTCGCCGTCTCTAAACGTTCCAAAGTTTCTCGAGTAGCCGCCAAGGCTATTTCCGTAATGACACGCGGATAAATCGCGACGTTAATTTAGCGATGAATAATCGCGCGACTATATGAGAAAAATGGAGATTAAGGAATCGGCAGGTGATAATATAAATGATAAAGCGCTTTTGCGTCAACGCGAAATAAAAGTTGATGGGACGGCGAGAAGCGCGTTCAAGAATAAATTTTAATATTTGTTTTGTAAGTAGTCGCTTTGCATAATAACTCCTCGAGGCTTTTTTTTTTTACAATGTTGCGCGATCGCGAAATTAAAAGTCCGCGCCGCCGCGGCTGATCGGTTCGACGACTCCGATTGTACAATTTAGATGTCAGTGCTCTTGGTATCTCTGTGGTGACCAGTCCTCCCTTGAGATACTATTGCGTAAATAAGAAATTCATGGTAGGAACGGCGCGGCGAACTCAATTATTTGTTCGCCAAGTTAGAAAGGCGCCCATCGAGAAGCGAAAAATCGATGTTTACCGACGATATATAAATACGATTAATCATCGATAAAACTGACATAAAAATTACAAAATCTTGCAGTGGATCGAAGTAGACCATTTCGATTATTTCTGATGACAAAGTAATTTCGATGTCAATCATTCGATCATCAGCTGTAGGCTGTTAGAAAAAAATGCGATAGGCGAGCGTGGGTTTATAAAATGCTTCTATTATTATTAGTAAAATTGATTTTTAATTTAAAGATGAGATATTTACATTTTCATCTTTTAGAGCATAACAACTACCTTTTAGAACCGAATAATAAATCGGCCCGAAAGCATAAAGGCGAAATGTATAAAATTCTCAAAAATTATTATAAGATCTCGCTCGATAATCGAAAATATCAATTAATATTAAACCTCTAATGTCATGCGTTAAAGGTAAACGTGAAATATTTTATCCTTTTTCCTTATATTTTCCCCATGTTCTTCCTTATATATTATATATATTTTTTTTTTGTAAGACAGAATTAACCGAGATATCACATTATTTTTTCCTGTGTGTATTTCTTAGTATAGATCGCGCGTGTGAAAATAAATCGTCGCAAGAAATATCACCGTGGAGAAATACACACGCGCACCCCGAGAAACGCGCTCTTGACGCACACGCCCTTTAACGTTATCTCTTCAAGAGTCATCGATTACGTTCTTGTTATCTCCCAGGCACGTCGCTCGCTTTCCAGCGAGTGCCCCTTTTCAATCGCCTGGTCACTCTCGAGCCAGTTTGACTGAAATAGCCGCTACCGAGTGTGCAGGCGATCGGGTTGCGTCGCGCGGTGCATCCATCGCGAAGCAATTGACCGCGATGCTGCGTGATGATACTGGCAGTTTATGATGCCCGATTTGACTCGATACACCGTGACTGAGTCTGACGGTTCTTCTTCTTCTTTTTTTTTTTTCATCATCAGGCATTTGCAAGCACTCGATGCTTATGACGCGTCAGCCCGAGACTCCGGGTTTAAATTAACGTTTCGAATTCTCCGTCAGTCGAACGATTGTCAGATTATCGAGCCTCGTCGCGACTCGTGCGTAGCGTATAGTATCCGGTTCGCGATATTTCGCTGGACCGGTTTTTAAAAGATGCCGCCTGGAGAACAGGAGGAGGCCCGGTCGTCCGCGCGTCGAAAAGTCACACCGTAGCATGTAAAATCTTACGTCACGTGTAAATCAGACGTAGTATCTCCTCGGCTAGTGTAATATTTATGAAGGTTAATTAGTCGTTTCGATATTTCATCCGAATTCGGCAAAAAAGTATATCCTACATATGTATAATAAGAAGAAAGTACGCGCGATTTTAATTATTTACTGACTCTTGCGGCATGTAAAATGAACTCTCTCGTGGCCTAAACGCCCACGTGCTTTCGCGTGTGACACGTACGCGTCGCTGATTATTTGGATAATTGAGGAGGAAAGAGGTGCGCATTTGTACTTTGTCAAATTGGCCATTATCTCTCCGGTATCGGTGGAGGCAGCTTTGTCATTCGAGCCTGTGCGAGCCTGTGCTCTTCATGATCGTGCTGGCGCGCCGGGTCGAGCTGTATCGATGACACGACGAGCTATATATGTATAACGGGCTGTAATTCCGTCGTTTTACATATTGATCAATCTCGTCGTAATGTAGGCGCGGCGGCGGTGACGGGAGATCGGGATTTCGAGTCGTCGAGCACGCTAATATATTCCCCGCGAAACGCGCCGAGCACATTTTCGATAGATTTACGTCGACGGCGACGCTTGATGGAATAACTGATCGGGTTTTGCCGCCGCCCGACCCGGAATCTCTCCGGAAATTTCAGGGATCTCCGCGGATCCCCCCGGGAGTTTTCGAACGAGAAATATCTTTACGCGACTACACACATTCGCTTACAATTTTCCCTACTGCACCTTTTATCGGTCCCTCAGAAAGGAATCCATCTCCCACGTCACCGTAGAGCACGATAAATGCTATTGCTAAATGAGAAAAATCGATCCTTTCTGTTTCAGCGTTCGGAGCGTCATGCACAGATATCTGGAGAAGAATAACGAAGTAAACTTCGACACAATATTTAATCAAATGTTAGGTGAGTAAGCTATCGCTCCGATAATCCGACCTTTTCGTTCGCCACTCTCGCGTAACCTCCTCTCTTTGATGGGATCAAAGACAAAGGGAGATTTAGATTTAGTTCGTAAATTCGCCCAACTCGCCCAATTTAATTGTGCAGCGAGGAAAACCTTCTCTCAACGTGCGTGTTTTTATCTCTCTGTTCTGAGTTTGATCAAATTATATATGTATAGACTTTAGATATCTGTATAAAGTGTCTCTCTCTTTCCCTCTCTTTCTCTCCAAACGACGCAATCACACAAAATGCATGCGTATATATTATTCATATAGATAAACAAATGCGGCTATTGTGCCGATTAATTCTCGCAACTTGTTTCGCGCCGTGAATTCCGGAGATTTATAACGTAACGCGGCAACGTGAGCGTAAATATTCGTCCATGCAAAAAATCATCCCCCCGAGATAATCGACAGTCTCGTTTATGAATTGCTAATTAAGTGTTCCGTCGCTCGTAAAGCATTATTTTGACACGATATTAGATTCGAGCAATTAAATTAAATTGTTATCTCACGAATTAATCATCAGATTGAATAATATACATTCGATTCCTCGCCGTAGAACGAAACGTGTGTGATTTGGTCGCCGGCCTGAGATGACCTGGAAAAACCTGGTCCCTTTGGCGGGACCGCGCCAATTTACACGGACGATTCGTCTCTCTGTCGCCAGTTATTGTTATTCTTTTTTTTTTTGCGAGAGTAGAGAAACGGCGTTAAATGATAGCTGTGACAATTTACTGAAAGTTCGCCGATGTCAAGCAAACTCCACATGTACTTCCAGGTTACCTTTTATTCAAAGACTTCTGCGAGACTGTAGCGGAGGAACCGATTCCGCAACTTAGGTTTTACGAAGAGGTTCGTGTTTTTTAGCCCGCATACACTATATATGTATATATATAGTTAAATTTCAGTAGCGTCGCATATACCGCCCACCGCCGGCACTCGACTGCATAAAAGAATTTTGTATTTGTGCATTTGTAGATCAAGGCGTACGAGAAGCTCGAGTGCCCGGAGGAGAGGAGAAAACTTGCCCGTGAGATCTACGACAATTATATTATGAAAGAGTTACTGTCGCATTCTCACGTGAGTATATATACTGACACGACGTCGAATTCCATTTCTTCCCGTAATATAATATTTGAAAAAGAATTTTCTTCCCCCCCCCCCTCCCCTCCTCTTCCTCTTCTTGTGCATTTGATTTTTTAATGCACATCGACGTGTCTATCTTTTTGCAGGAATATTCGCAAGAGGCGGTATCTCACGTGCACAAGTATCTCATGAAAAATGAAGTCCCAGTTAACTTGTTCGAGGTAGGTCATTGTCTTGTGACCTTATCTATACGCGATTGCGCGTATGCGATCGATATTGTTCGTGACTCAAGAAATTTCTTCCTCCATTTTTTTTATTTTTATTTTTATTTCTCTTTGTTTATAGCCGTACATCGAGGAAATATTTAACCATCTGCGAGGGGAACCGTTTCAGAAATTTCTGGAAAGGTATAAAAAATGACATTCTGACAGTTCGCGAATAAATGAACCTGTAATTTACGACTAAAAGAGAAAAAATTGCGTATGTTTCTAGCGATAAGTACACCCGTTTCTGCCAGTGGAAAAACTTGGAGTTGAATATGCAGGTACAGATGAATTAATACTTTCCCATCTTTCTCTCCTTTCATTTTTCAAGGACGGAATTTTCGTGATTAAATTACCGCGCGTTTTATAACGGAAATTGCAGCTGACGATGAACGACTTCAGCGTGCATCGAATAATAGGCAGGGGCGGCTTCGGCGAGGTGTATGGTTGCCGGAAAGCGGACACCGGCAAGATGTATGCCATGAAATGTCTGGATAAAAAACGCGTTAAAATGAAGCAGGGTGAAACGTTAGCTCTCAACGAGAAGACGATGCTCTCACTAGTTAGCAAGGGGGTAAGGGACTTCTTTTCTCTCTCTCTCTCTCTCTCTCTCTCTCTCTTTCTCTTGTCAAAAACAATGCCTTCGCGTTTAATCAATCGCGGTGACGATGATACGACGTGACATGATAAAGCGTTGTCACTGCAGATGGACTGCCCATTCATAGTGTGCATGACGTATGCGTTTCAAACCGCCGATAAGCTGTGCTTCATATTGGATCTGATGAACGGCGGCGATCTGCATTACCACCTAAACCAGCACGGACTTTTTAACGAGGCGGAAGTGAAGTTTTACGCCGCGGAAATGATCCTCGGCCTGGAGCACATGCACCTCAGGCACATCGTCTACCGTGACCTGAAGCCCGCGAACATACTGCTGGACGAGCACGGTCACATCAGGATATCGGATCTGGGATTGGCAGTCGATTTCTCGAAGAAAAAGCCCCACGCGAGCGTGTACGTATATATACGTAGCTGAAATTCGATCGGACTTTCCGAACGTGTGTAACGCAATACGCTGAACTCTTGATTCTGTAACAGCGGCACACACGGGTACATGGCGCCGGAAGTAGTCTCCAAGAACACCTCGTACGATTCGAGCGCGGACTGGTTTTCCTTCGGTTGCGTGCTGTACAAGCTCTTGACGGGTCACAGTCCATTCAGACGGTTCAACACCAGGGATAAACAGGAGATAGACCGTATGACGCTGACTATGGTGCGTTGGGTGCGTTGCATTAATATTACCGATCGTTTGTTAAAATTGCATTGGATTGGAATAATATATCAAAAGTAAAAATTCACATAAATTTTTTTTGTCGAAATAAATTATATTTTTTGAGAATTGATAGATAATTGTAAATCTCTACAATCTTTGTAAGATTTCCTTCTGAGAAGCAAGGCATAAATTGAATTTTATCCTTTATTTATTAACGAAAAGGCAATTAAAAATTAATTTGTCTTGAGATGTAATTTAGCGCAAAAGAAAAAGATACATGGTTTTTCGCTTCTGACATCACAATCCGATGTACATACGATCGGAATACGTAAAGCGGCGTCTACAATGAGACGTAAGACTCAAAGATTTAAGAAAATTAGCCAATCATAGTTGATTATTCCAAGTCTCATTTTAGACCGCCGCTTGAGGTAATTTTGTGGACATCTTTTGAGAAGTTTGTACACATTAAGAATTGATTTATTATTAACTTTTTAAATCGATCGCAGAACGTCGAAATACCAGAAACGTATTCGCGGGAGATGCAGTCGCTAATAGAAGGTTTGCTACAACGAGACATCAGCAAAAGACTCGGCTGCCGTAGCAGCGGCGCGGAGGAGATAAAGGCGCACCCGTTTTTCAATGGTATCGATTGGCAGCAGGTGTATCTGCTGAAGTACACGCCGCCGTTAATACCGCCGCGCGGCGAGGTCAACGCCGCGGACGCCTTCGACATCGGCTCCTTCGACGAGGAGGACACGAAGGGAATCAAGCTAACGGACGCGGATCAAGAGCTGTACAAAGACTTTACTGTAGTCATCTCCGAAAGATGGCAGGCTGAGGTGGCCGAGACTGTATTCGAGACAATCAATAACGAAGCGGACAAGGTAAGAGATAAATATTTCATCTAATTGCCCATAATAACTTGATTATCGAGTATTTACTAGCATATAAATATTTCGCTTTGTTGTGTCCTCGTAGTTGGAAAATAAGAAGAAGGCGAAACAAAAGCAACGGTTTGATACAGATGAAAAGGGTAAGTGCAGCGCGTATCGTGCGGCTAGAGTTCTAGAATCTGAACGAAATTGTATAATTACAGCGTCGACCATTTATACTTGCAGGTTCGGACTGTATATTACACGGTTATATAAAGAAATTAGGAGGTCCATTCGCGAGCGCGTGGCAGACGCGCTACGCAAAATTATATCCAAATCGGTTAGAGTTACACCCGGAATCAGCGACTAAGCCTGAGCTCGTGTTTCTCGATCAAGTAAGTAAATGTAACCGAATAGAGCTATTGAAGGGGATAAGAAAATGTGATATTTTAAAAATGTCGTATATTTTATCCCATTATTTGACATGTGATATATGATATATTTGACATGTGTGATATATGATATATTTCATGTTTCTCACCTTATTTCGAGAAGGAGGATGACTTATGCGATGTAAAATGTCTTCAGGTCGAGGAAGTAATGGCGGACCTGCAACTCGTAAAAGGGGAACAATGCATCGTGATGCGTACGAAGGACGCGAAAATCGTACTTACAAATGCCGTAAGTGAATTCTCCAGTGTTTCTATTGACAGTACTTTGCGATGCAGCGCAATTAGGGCTCAAATGACTTTAACTGCATAGTTTAACTATATTCAAACAATTCAAAGTAGAAACGTTTGAATTTCAATGTCGGATTATTCGTACGGCGTTAATGAAAGGCATTAATCGGGGCTCTAGCGTAGAGAGCCTCGAAGGATCCGGATTTAAGATTCTCGGGCAGGGAGTTTGAGTCGTTTCGAACTATCTGATCGTTGAAAAGTTATAGCATCAAGTTCCGAGCGCTACTAATAATTGATAATTGATTCACCGTAGGACGAGATAAGCTTGAAAGAATGGGCGCTCTCGTTACGATCGGCACACAAATGCTCAATGGAGATGCTCGGGAATATGGCGAGGAAAGCAGGCAAGATCTACGGGACTGAGCGGGACGCAGTGATCCCAGCGACGCAGCGATCCACGAACGGCAACTAGCCCATTGTCGTCATGTGCGACGTCGCACCGTCATACTCCAGTCCCACTGCCCCGCAGCAGCAACAATTTTTTTTATACTAAATAAATAGTTGATGGAGAGAGCAGCGATGGACGGGAAGGAAGGAACGTGGCAACAGAGCGAGGAAACGTTTCTCTTCGGAATGGCAACGCAGGTAGTGCCTCTTACTTCCGAAAGCTTGCTCTGGACTTTAACGCTACGGCGTTGAAAAAAAAAAAGCGGCTAAATCCCCCTTTTTGGCACACCTCGATCAAACGGAACGTCCCAAAGAAAATTTCGTTATACGGCGGATAGCGCTGCGCTGTGTATTATAGAGACTCTAGCCAAGTAGTGTCGTATCGTGCGTACGTTCTCCCAGGGCCATGAGGATGATGCGCGCGCGCCCACACATATATACACACACACACACACGCACGCATACGCGAAAAAATACATACACACACGCCAACGCGGCTCCTTCTGGTCACTGGCGCGGGCGCGTAGGCATCTCGTTATATTTGTACATTAGTTATATGTGCAACATGTGACGTAGCGACTAGCGACCGACCGAGCGACGAACAAAAATTGAACAGATAACACACGGGAAACACGAACACACACTCACACATACATCCGGTAGTGTATTATTATGACCTAGTACTCTCTACACGATCCCCGTACTCTTATTACTTTCTACGCGTTTCGTCGTACCGCTCGTTTACTTAATTTATTTTTACTAGTGCAGAGAGAACAAGAGAGAGTGACCAGTTTTATATTATCTTTACGATGAAACAAAAGTGACCTATTATTTATTATGTTGTTAAATGCGAGAGAATGAGAGAAAAAAAAAACAAAAAGAAAAAATTCGTTTGTATATTAACCAAAGGTGAATCGAATACCGAATGCATGCAACATATGTACGCTCGAGTGGATATACGCGAGGTCCGCTCCGGCAATAAAATATGCGATGAACGTAGATGAGAAGAGCTTTCTTTTGTCCTGCATCATGTGTCAGTAGATCAACGCTAAAAATCGCAGTAAGTATTTATGATCTCCATTACATTATGTTCTCTGAGCAGATCATAATCTTTACGTAATCGTGATCGAACCATGTGCGAAATTTTAACAAAATGTTCGATTTAGCAGTTGTATGACAAAAGAATTACATATCAATGTCACGAATGAATTGATCCATGGTCCATTTTTTATACCGTAACAATTGAAATTTGGTACAATTATGAAAGGTAGATTTTATTTTGATATAATCATGTTTATTAATTAAATATTAAGTATCCTATAATAGTTTTCATTCGTGATTCACAAACAAATTAATACTCATAATTTATGTACGCGTGTTTGCTTGAAGTATCAAACTATTTAATATTTGCTGCGCACTTTTCGTCGAGCGAGAGAGAGAGAGAGAGAGAGAGAGGAAGAGAAAGAGAGAGATATATATAAATATAAATATATATATATATATATATATAGGGATCGTTTGTAGAACCGTGAAAAAATTTTATTTTCTAGGCTTACATCAAATAATTATAACGTATTAAATTCATCGTAAGATTTACACGATACGAACATTATAACTAGCGATCACTGTGATAAAAAAAAAGAGAGTGTGTATAATAAGAAACACGTTATATTTTATCTATCACGAATCTCCTTCAACAATAACGCCAACGTGGAATCCACCGACCCGGCTGACTTGAGTCTTCGTTCCAGAGCCTCGAAGTCCGTTCTCTCGAGCCACGTTGGCGGATCGCTCTCCCTCGACGGCAGAGGACACAGCAGCCTTTCGATAGCGGCGCACAATCCGCACCACTCCCTAAACCCCAGCGGCTGCGTTATGTCCCCTATCACAGACCTCATGTAAGATCGCTGCTCGTCCGTCAACGGCTTCCCGACCACTTCCCGAAGAGCCTCGTCGACGTCGCTCGGTGAGATGCGTCGCGCGCTGTGCAACGCTTCCTCGTTAAATTTATTAAATATTCGACCGAATATCAATTTCCTTCCCGACGTGACGTACGCGTGCTTGCTGAGGTACCGAAGTGACGTTAATCCTGTAAGTAACGATTACGTTGCCGTGAATGAATTCCAATCGATAAGATGAAATAGAGAGACAAGAAATATTATACGGCGTACAATGTATCATAAGTTCTAAAATACAGAAGCTTCAAGAAATAATAACGTCCTGCAGGAACATTCTGTTTAATTTTTTTTTGTTGCAGTAAAATCTCACATCTTGAAGTATCGATACGTATTCATAAATCGTAAGGACATACCACGAAGACTTTGACTGTCGAGCAATTCAAATCGCGCCGCTTGACGGGAGAATATCCGGGGAGCGTATTCCGCTGGTAGGCCGGCACTGGTTTGACGAGATCCGCGCAGAGCCGAGTCGCCTTTCACCCGTAAAGCTTCCTCCAAGGCGATACGTCTCTGAAACGAGACCGAATTGCTTGTAGAAAAAGATTTTTTTCTAGCCCAATTTAGGTCTCTTGCGTTTACCTTGATGGAAAATTCCGACTCCACCTTGTCGCGATCTAGCTCTCTGCACAAGTGCCTCAAGACGTCCGGTGCGAGGAAACTCGGAGGCATCGTGTGACTACTCGTTACCTGGGCGGATGTTTTCTTGGGAGACGCCGAGCCGTCGACCTCGCCGGTATTTACGTGAAGCCTGTTACGATTCATCAAAAGGGATCATTTTTTTTTTTTGTTCAACTCCCAGTCGACGCTACTCTCGTAGTGTCAATCAATATAGCATAATCGCGTGCAGATGCATATTTTATTTTTGTAGAGATACTGACGACGATCGCCGCGATCCGTCCCCGATCTGCGAGACCTGCGTTACCGTGGGCTCGAGCGGATCGCGAACTTCCGTTTGTTGGCCGTAAGTCGAGCCCCTCCTACACTTTCTTTTACGCAATCGCTTTCCCCGTCTTCGCGTGATTGCCGGTTGCTGCTCGCTGCCGCTGTCGGCCTCTTCCTCCGCGTTCCGGGACGAACTCTTTCACCGGTAAGCGACACAGTAATGTAATTTTTCAAGACGAAAAATCTTAGAGGAGAGGAAGGCTACATGCACACATGTAGCCCGCCTCCGGAAACGGAGCAGACTTACCGTCTCGCATTTTTCAGCGATGGGCGAGGGGGGTGACGGAGGAGGCGGCACGGGTGCCGCTAACGAATGCTGCGGCCGCGCGATCGGCTTGCAGACAAATATCTCACTTTTCCGTGGCGTCGGCGGTAGCTCGAGCGTAAGAGCGTGCCAGCTAAAGGTCTCGCTTTCCTAAAACCCGAACGAACTGTCAATAACACCTTCGCGAACGGATATCTCAAACAGCGAGAAACAAGAACTTCTATAATAGCTTGTTCGCTGTTCCAATGAAAGCGTTTGTGAACGTTGAAATTTTCCTTCAATATTATACAGATCTATTATTGGAATATTTGCTCTCGCCAACCATCAGTCATTTTTACAGCTAAATTAATTTGAATTGTCTCTTCAACATGCTATTGCATAAATTAGTTCATTAATTTAATTCTTTATATTCTACATCTGCATTCATTCCGTTTACATCCCGTTACTTTCATATTACAATAATTTTAACAATTTTCTTTCGCATATCGCTATTGGTGTGCTGTAGGCTTCTATATTATTCTAACTATAGAGCAATTATTTTTGCAATTACTATTCTTAGACCGCCTCATCGTTCCTCCTTTGACGAGGAAACTTGTCTTAGAGCGCACATTGAGTCAATTGAGCCTGCAAAGGCCGAAAGAAAGAGATGCCATCAGCGCGGCGATAAATCGTCGGGCCGAAATGGGGCTCTGAATCTGACACCGACCACCTGCTGGTTCTGCGAGCTCGTCCGGAGATCCAGGACCAGGGTGGTGCGCTCGCGCGGATTGCAGGTCGCCGGCATGTCCTCCTGGGCCGCGCGAGTACCAGTTACCGCCGACGGCCCGCTGGCGAGCGTGGGCGCCGGGGTCAAAGGTCGCGAGTCGGTTTCCGTGTATTTCCGGAAGAGCTCCTCGGGCACCGCCGAAGCGGTCATCTCGGCATTGTAACCATCGCCGCCGCCGCCGCCACCTCCGACATTTCCAGCCGCGGCCTCGCCACCGCCTCCGCCTGCGCCCACCGCCAACAGGCTCGTCCGTATCATCTCCATCTCCTCCGGCAGCAAAAGAGCTTTTCCCTCGGTCGCCTGATGAAAAATGTAGCATGAGAGATGCGCGCGAAAGCGTCGCTGGGTGACACGCGATAAGCGCGATAAGCCCGTAATTTGTGGGAGAGATGATTACGACTCATCAAATTTCTTCTCTATAGCCCGCCTAAAAATGCTTGCCTGATAGCTCCATTAATTATTGTATACTGCATTACGGTACGCAATGTAGGTGCAGAGACACATTACGTTCCGCATTACTCTTTAGAAATGTTATTCTTGTTCGTGTAACTTTAGACGTATTTTTTTTTTTTATAATGTCACACACGCATACGCCCATCTTCTCTCCCTTAACGTACCTACGGCGCACAGATGAATTTTTTACCCATGTGTCCTTAGCGCGTCGAACCACCTCCTTCGCCTCGCAATCCGCCGGATGGTTGCACAGCACCGAGCAGCCGTAAGGATAAGGATTAAAGAGGCCGGCGAACGGTCGAAGGGCGAACGGCGCCGCTTGGGTACAACCCGATAATTCCACGCTCTACGTATATATACCGTGATCTTTGAATAAATAAAGAGAAGGGCTGACGTAAGGGAACGGGGCGCACGTGCGGCGGGCGCGCGTCCGCCCCCGTTTTCGCTAATATATATTCTTTCCTCTTTATCTATACTTCATACCTTGGGCTTCGGTCTGCGAATCGGCCGGACTCGCGCGGACAGCAGGCCGGTCGCGCTCGCGATCCCGGGCATTCCGATCGCGGATCGTATATGCCGTTGACGTATACGTTAATCAGTTAGCACTTTGCGCGCGAATCGAGTTCCGCGCTCCGTCCGCTCGTTACTTACTGCCTTGATACCAACATCGGCACGTTGCTACGCGTGACCGATGGGTCGATCGGAGGAGAAGCTATACGCCTCGCATCCGTGGTTACGCGATCACGTACTCCGGCCACCCCCTCCGAGTACTTTGCCGCGGCATTCCGATAACGAATTCACGCCCCGTCTTCCGGGAGAAACTTAAATTTCCAAAAGAAATGTCGCGATATATATTCATGCAGGTCGCAAGTTAACGTCGTCGCGGGAACTTTTTATTGCGGGAGATTGTAATATCGGAGATAACGTTGTTGCGCAACTTTAGAATATTCGTCTTAAGGGAGATCGCAGGTGATTATTTGGTGATTATTTAACAAATTTATTATCTTACGATATAAATTTTTTTTTAAAACAATAGTCACTTAGATCTTCATCATCTCATCCAGCCATGGATTCTCCTGCATATGACCGGGGTACTTCTTCTTGTATTTCAGACCGGTGACGAGGGTGGAGCTCTTCGGGAACGCCGTCTTGCCGTTGAACAGCGTGTCGGTATCTGATGGCATTGGAGAAGAAAAAAGAAAATTATCACGCCGTTTTTATATACTTACACGCGCCGTAAAGACGGCGCCCGCCGGTTTCATAAAAATTCCGCGGGACGTCTCACCCGGATGGAATCGATGATAATCCTGTTGGATGTGCAAATTCTTGGGCAAATCTATTTTACCCAGCGCTTCGTACGGCGTCCTACTGTCCACCGGGGTCGAGTAGAACCGCTTCAGGTCCCCTGCGCACGCGAGATTCATGCTTATTTATTGTCGATTGATCGATTGCCGTGCGTCAGGTTGGCGCAAAAGGTCCGTCGTTTCTCATCATCGAAACCATCTCCGTGTTGAAAAAAAAAAAAAGAAAGTTTGAAAAAGAGGGCTTCTCGGAAGATGGATCTCTAAATAAATAAAAGGTGTACGAAAAGTTCGCCAATTTCGCCTCGATATTGCCCGAGGAATCTTTTTTTTTTTCGATTGACAAGTATGACGCACCTTTGACGCTCGATACGGGGGCGGGGGGGGGGAGGGCGAGAGAGAAACTTTTTTATTCGCTAACCGATACTCTCGATGGCGTGAAGCAGCGAGTTCGGGATGGAATATTTGAATTCCTTCTCGCAGGCGATGAACAGCTTAAAGCGAAGAGCGAGATCCTCGAGCTTCGCGTCGTCGTTCGCGGGGACGGCCTGACTTTCGCAGAGCCTGTCGATCCTCTCGGTCGTGTCCTCCGGGGGTTCGTAAGACTTCTGCGGCCTCAGAAATCTGAAAGCAGGAGTCCCGTGGACTTACGTCGATCGTGCTTGAAAATAATTCGGAGGGGGAGGGTGGGGCGCAACGCGAGATTCCGCGATGTAAAACAATCATCGAGCAGTTTGACGCCGTAAAAATAAATCTCTTCAAATCCCATGGTTTTCGCGATGACGTGCGATACCTGTTGAAAGGAAAAACCACGAAATGCGAGGAGTGAAAGGGAGGGAAACCGGGGTATCTTTTACTATTTATATCACTCGTCGTGAATGTCCTCGTCCATTTGATAATTTTTTCCCCTCACGCGAGTCATCGCGTTCGGGACGCGCGCCGAACTTTTCGTGTGTAGTCCGGGAAAGATCTCTCTCCTCCTCTCGCACGTGCGATGAAATTCGTGACGCGTGAGAGGAAAGGACAAAGGGTCCTGAAAGGGGAAACGGAGCAAGGGAGGGGAGGAGATCGATGCCCGCTGACCGTATGGTGCTGCCATCGCGCGTGCTCCTCTCTCTCTCTCTCTCCTTCTGTCTCTCTCATTGAACGGCGCTGAACATCGGAGCGTCCGGGTGCCCCGTGCCGAAACTCGCGAAACTCGGCGTGGCGGCAGCGGCGATGGTGACGGCAGCGGCGGCGGCGGCGGCTCGCATTCGTAAACAATAATCAATAATCAATCTCTCGGTGTCGCGGGCACTGCGCGACGCCGATTGCGGCCGCAATCGGTTGCCCGATTGAGCGTCCGACTCTCCGAGAGGGAGAATCGATCTCGCCGGTCGTTACGCACTTGCCGGAAATCATTCCGCCAGATTAATATCTGCCTGTTGCGAAAATGGAAAGATACGAGCGAGAACCTCTACCGCGATTACATATACACGCAACGAGTACATCGTGTATCTGCGGGAGTCGACGAACTCGACATACCGAACCGGAATCGTTTCTCGGAGCAGTTTCCCTCTACCCTCCGAACGAATTGCGACATTTCGCGTAGAAGTAAATCCAGATATTCCCTCCCCAACGCCCCTTCTTTGCCTGCCGCGTTACCCACCCATCTCGCGCTTTTGAAAAAAAAAAACTCGACGATCCGCGGAAATCGCACGTCAATTTTCGCTCGGTAAACCGCGACACGGCGGTTCCGTTGTGTCGGAGAAGGAAAAAAAAGCTCACGCGAAAGACGCGAACGTAAAGAAGCAGAAGGAGACACGAACAAAAAAAAACGTAAATAGCAAGCAAGTCGATCCGATCGCGGTCGAATATTCCTTCCTCTTCGTTTTCCTTTCCTTTTATATCTTTCCGATACGCTATGACTTTAAATCGCATAGATCGGACTTTAAAGTCGGAGCGTAGCGTCGCGGGAGCGGGGGAAGAGGGGGGGGGGGGGGAAGCAGGAAGAGAGAGAAGCGAGAACGCACGGCCCTGAGGACCTGTCAGATTCGCCGGGCGATTGGCCGACGCGCGGGGGGAGTGGTGGTAGGAACGGTTAATATGGCCGCGGTGTGGCCACCGTTAGTCAGGCAGCGCCGCGACGTAACGCGAATTTCACTGTACGGCTGCGCGACGCGAGGCGTTACGACGTGTCGGACGCGACCGCGCGCTTACCCGCGGGCGGCGAGCGATTCCCCGGCAGAGTCGATCCGCGTCTTCACCGTCACCTTGTTCCTCTCATCGCTCCTGTGCTGCCGGGCGACACCGCGACGCGCGGTCACCTGCGGGAAAAAATGACGGTCTCGTTATTAGTGACGCGTGTGACTCGCGCGCTGACACGCGAGTGCAATTAGACGCCCGATGGATGTGCGTGTGTGTGTGCGCCCGCGCGCGCCCCGAGATTATCCGTAGCTGACTACTGACCGTGCTGGTGGCGAGGATAGCCGATGTACTCTTAAACGCGCTGGCGAACGAGCCATGCCTGATGAGCGCCGCCATCTTTTCCACGCTCGTTGTCGTCGTCGTCGTCGCCGTCGCGGTGTCAATAGCGGCAGTGGAAGTAGTAATGGTGGTGGTGGTGGTGGTAGCGGCAGCAGCAGCACCAGCAGCGACGGTAGCCGTCGACGGCAACTAGAACTGCGGCAGTGAGCGTTAGGGGGCGCACCCGGCGGCTGCGCTTGTTGTTTCCCATCGCCGCCCGCCGCCATTTTACGGTCGCCATTGAGAAGTGAAAACCCTCCTAAATGTACGGGTCGAGTGAATAAAGCGCGGTGTTTGTCCGCCCCGCAGCGCGGAATTCTCGTGCGAGCGGGATAAGTTCGGCGTTCGGAGCCGCCGTTCGAGTGTTAGACTAAATGAGTGTACGGCGTACGATGGAGAAGCCATGACGCATCCATCGCATCAAACCAACGGCGCCAGCCTGGAGGACTGCCACACGAATTTCTTCGCACTGGTGAGTGGATCGTCCGCGTACTCGCGCGCGCGGACGCGCGCGCGCGCGCGCTCCCGACTCCGATTCCTGCCCGTCCCGATATGCCCAACGTTATCCGATTCGACTCCGAATTTCATCGCGCGACTCCGCGATTCGGCGAACGCGAGGCGATCGCTGGAGAACGGGAGCGAGGGCCCCCCCAAGGTGGCCGCCGCCGCCGCCGCCGCCGGCATCCCGCGACCCGTACATCACGTCAAGACGACGCGACGACGCGATTTCGAGCGAACGAGATTGTTCGCTCGCTCGTTTGTTTGTGAACGAACGAACGAGCGAGCGAAGCGAAGCGATGCGAATGTACGAATGAGCGAGCGAGCGAACGAATGAGAAAGAGAAAGAGAGAGAGCGAGAGAGATGGAGCGAGAGCGTACGACGACCACCGTCGCACCCCGAACGTTAACCTATATTCGCGGCGACGTCGCCGCGGCCGAGTGTCTCGCACTCGTTCACCGTTGTCGACGTCAATGTCAACGTCGTCATCGTCATTGCTGTTCGCTCGTGCTGGTGTTGTGTATCGCCAGAGTCCTTCCCCCTCCCCTCCTGCCTGCCCGTCCTCGCGACGGCCCCGTGCGTGCGTGCGTACGTGCGTACGTACGTGTGTGCGTACGTTAGTGAGATTTGAAGTTTTGTTGTGTCGAGCCAATGTCACGCCTGATTCACGTCAGACTCCGAAGTCTTACGGTACGTTGGATGAAACAGGGGGGGAAAAAAAGAGAGTTGACGTGCGTGTGGTGTGAGCGAGCGAGCGAGAAAGAAAGAGAGAAGGAGAAAGAGTGAGAGAGCAACGAGTGGGAGGTGCGAGGAGGGGAAGTGACCGCGAGAGGAGAGCGGAGAGAGAGGGCGAGAACACAAGCAGGCACGCCGTGTCCCGTAGTCTCTTTCCGTCTCCCTCTCTCTCTGTCTGTCTGTCTGTCTCTTTCTCTCTCGCTCGCTCGCTCTCTCTTTCTCGTCCTCGTAATATCGCGCTCGTGTACCTCCGGACGCACAGCGAGAGATACTCGATTCTCGGTATCGGTCGCGGCGGGTGTCTTTTCCGAGCCGCGAAAATTCCGCGAGGAAATCGCTCCGCCGCCGGTTCCCGCCTCCCGGACTCTTTTTCGCAAGCGCGCGAGAAGGAGAAGGAGGAGGAAACGGCAGCGGCGGCGATGCGAGAACGGATAGCGGAGATCTTTCTCTCTCTCTCTCCCTCTCTTTCTCTCGCGTAACATTCCTTTCGCCTCAGCGACTTGTCGCGAGGGAGACAACAACGTGCAGCGTCTCACGTCGCGTCGCGCCGTGCCGCGTCGCGCCGGCCGCCGTCGAATGAAAACTGTGTCAGGCGATTTTACGAAGTTCGCTTCTCCGAAGGCGAGATCGCGCGGCCGAGGCCTCGCCTCGCCTCGCCTCACCTCGCCTTGCTATATACAAGCACCGCGTTCGTTTTCGGCAGCCGCGCGATTATTTCCACGAAGACGCGGAATCGCGACGGGCGCATGCGAGATTGGTTGTTACGCGTTCTATCTACCTATCTGCGCGAGAGCGAGAGAAGGCTCTCTCTTCGTGCTTCTCTGTTTCAAGCGCTATTTCTCTCTCTTTCTAGCTCGTTCCATGCGCGCGTATGTGTGTGTGCGACCCGCACGCACTGCTGTGTGCCGACACAGGCTAACGGCGAGGCGGACGCATTTTTCTGCCGTTCGTTGCATCTCGCGTTCCCACAGAGTGCGGTTAAACGTCACTGCGAGCGGACGACGCGTCTTCGTTTGTTCGGAGCTCATCGCGGCACGTCGTCGTCGTGTCACGGTTTACATACATTGTGACCTCTCTCTCTCTCTCTCTCTCTCTCTCTCTCTCTCTTCCCTCCCTCCCTCCCTCTCTTTGTACGACAGAGTCGAGAATTCTCGGGCTCGGTTGAGACAGATGTCACTCGGAAGGGTCGCTCGGAAATTTTAAAAATTTCGAAACTAAAGAACGCCCCATGTACGTTTCTCGCCTAAATAGAGTAGTTGACAAAACAGACGACAGGTCTGCAGGTACGCTCCAAAACAACCGGGTATACTCTTTCCTTTCCCTCGGGGACGCCTCTCGACCATTCATTTTGTCCCTAGTCTGTGCGAATCCATAATTTATAAGATCGTAATTGATGTAAAGAAAGTATGTCAGTTCACAATGGACGAAACAATGGACGGAGTCAAGGGTGTGGAATGTGGACAAATGAAACGCGATTAAGCTCAACGTATCGTCAGTTAAGATTAACGTTTTATGAATAATTTGAAGATAAATTTTGTACGAAAAACAAGTAATATCGTTAAAACGCACATTCATAAAATTGTCAGAACCGAGAATCATACTTGCGCAATTTTTGATCCGTGGACACAATATTTTTTTAGAAACGGAATCTTTCATATTCGGCTTCGGGCGAAGAGCCCTCGAGAAATGCTTTTCGTACATTAATATAATCTGGAGAGAATACGTCACTTGTCGCAGAATTGAACTATACAGAATTGTCCGTCCGATTTTTTTTTCGTGTAGCGTGATTTGATGAAATAAGTCATTTATCGCCAGTTAAGAACATTTAGCGAGCGAGACGATCGCGATGAAATAACTAGCTCGATTCTTTTTGCGTGTCATTGATGGATCCCTGGCGCGCGACACGTGCCTTTTCATTTACTGACAGTTTATTACGCTCCGAAATCAACAGCACGCGGGCGCGCGATGATCTCTCGCTTTTCGGACGATCGTGGGTTTCCGAAAAAGGGAGGAAAAAAAAGAGAGGCACGTTCGCTTATTCGCATATTTCACATTCGCGAAACCTCCGCCCGTGTGACATGTACATTTTTATTTTACAATATATGTATGAAGGACCGACAGAGACCGTTAGTTTTATGCGGACGACCGGAGTTGCGCTTTAAACCGGCGCGCGTCTCGTTGCGAATTCCAACAAAGCGGCGGGAAGCTTTTGGAGCTTTATGAAAACCGCGCCCGCGAGCTAATTCGGCCCGTCGGCGAGGCAGCGAATGTATTTTATTCGATTAAACGCGATATGTAACGCATATACAAATTTATTGCAAAATCTCTAGCAAAGCTATTTGATTGCAATGGTAGCGCAGCCGGCTATTGACATCCCAATTATTTTCTTTATGCCGCACGAATATGCGCGATGGAATTAACACAATTTAATCAGACGCCAGTCGCAACTAATGACCCGAATAATTATATGGATAAAGGGAGAAGCGTTTATGAAAGGTTTCGTTGACAGACAGATCGTACGTTAAATCGTAAATGTAAACATTCTTTTCGGTCGTAACATTTTATTTTCAATTCTATATGCATCTTCTATGGTATCAACTCGAAACGGTAATAAATTCGATACTTTTCGCATTTTCAAGCAAATTAATTCACATGGATGGCTCGTGGAACGTGCGATTATATATATCATAGCTAATTAATATTTATACACGAGTGTCAGAAATCGATTTGCATAAAGTCACGACACATTTCTGAGTATCGAAACATAATTCATCGAAGACATTTGTAGAATTTGTTTAGAGTTTATTAAAATCTAATAGAAATTGAAAATTAAATGTACCCTCGACGACTCGATCGTCGCGTTTATCTCCGCTTTTATTCGCACGATATAAATACTTTTTTCCGACGGTTTTAAGTAAATAGCAAACGGCTGCATATATTATGATGTAGATGAACTGACGTAAGCGTGTAGAGAGTGCGACAAAATATGCGTAATCCTAATTAACGCATTATTAGCTCCTATAATTACTTAAGAAACCGCAGTCCTCCGTAGAATATCATTTCGAGGGACTATACTGTATCCTTTCGGGAATTAGGCTGGCGTAAACATCAGAATTGTCCGAAGATAAGCCTGACAGGTGCGAAACATGTAACGATTAAGCTTAATTAAGACGACGTGCAACACCGTCGTGATGTACACACGACTTTACAAGTCCCGCGCGCACACCGTCAAACATCGCGAAGAAATCGCTCATGGCAGTTTTTGTGCCTATACGGTCTCGTGTATTCGCGGTAAAACTCGAGCGGTGGTGGGCACGTAAGAATATTCTCATACAGTGGTACTCAATTTTTCGGGACGGCGAGACACTCCGCCGACGAGAAATGCGCCAATCACGCGCGTCTAATCGGATTAATTTAGAGTAACGGGGCATCACAACACGGAGATGACAATGTGGTCCATTATAGTTGACTCGGACAAGAATTTCAATTAAAAAAAAAATTGTGTCGCAGTAACTGCAGCATGCCAAAAGGCGTCGATAAAACGCGGAATTTGTTGAAACAAAAATTATATTTTCGAAAATAGAATATTTTATTTTCAATATTTATACATAGGCGGATCGTTGAAACGTTGAGTTCACATCAAACTACGGTAGAGACAACATCATTTAAAAAAAGTTAGCGAGCTGAAAATAAATAACTTTTGAATTTGTAAACTCGACACGTCCGAAAGCGAATTGTCGTGTATAAAAAAAAAACACCGTTGCTGTCGTTATTTAACAAAACATTTAATCCCCATAATCGTCGCGTGATTAACCAAGGTAAAATTTGCCATCGTTGGACCCGATCCGATCCAATCGGATACCCTTGACATAGCTGCGGTCGCGTTTTCAATAATTCAAGGTGTAACGTCAGCTCGAGAGGTGTAATTTAATGAATAAGGCTGCGTATATGGGATTCGGTTTATATCCGTCTTCTTCTCCCTCGGCTCTTGCAGCAACGACGTGTTACGATCACATTTGGCGTGGCGCGCCGGTGGAAATTACGTTGGTGAAATCGATCAGCTACTTCATCGGGCACCGCGTCTCGTGGCAGACCGCTGAGAGATCAAGGTGACAGAACGGCATTGCCTTCGAAAATTTCAGACCGCGCGCACGAAATACGTTTCGCGTGAGCTGTCGATCGGAAGCGATCATTTAAATGCGATCGCGCCGCGCCAATCCATTAACCGCGTTTCACGATCATTAAACCAAAGTTCATCTATAATTAGAATTCTTAATTTTGTGAAATACGAATTTAAAAGGTCTTCCTCAAAAAGTCTATAAGCCTTAATTAATAGAGTTAAGCGAATTGATTATTTATAGCAGTAGGTTTATTAGCAAGTGACAGCTAAATTTGAGATTATTTCAAATCACTTTTAGAAGTTTGCAATTTTATTAACGAACTTATCGATATGGAGAGGATTCTTCTGGCGATTTCGCAAAGAACGCCCAATGAAAGTTGAGTTAACGCGAGGAAAAAGTGATGCTTTTACGTGAAAAAAATGTAGAGTAAATTTTCTTCTATACGAAACTTGAAAACAGTAATTTCCAATAAAAATTATTTATACTTTAAACAGTATATATTTCACTATTTAAATATAGCCACTTTGAAACGAATTCATTGATTTGCGGCACAACGTCAGTCAGCTGCGAGTATCGATTTTCGAATTTCTGTAGATCCGATTGATTCTTCGAAAGCGAGTCGATAAAAACGTTCCGCCCCGGCACTCCGCGCAGGATATCGCCGAATAAAAACGGATCACCCTGTATATACGTCCTTATTTCGCGCGGGTTTGGGAACCGCTGGGACAACTTCACGCCGGCCACGTCGTAGCGTTCCAGCGACTCCCCGCGTTCTCGCAGGCGTAGGTACGTCAGGCACGCGGCGGCTCCTCGCGGCACCGACGAAGTCACTCGGCTAGATTATGCTGAAACTGGTGCTCTGGCGCGGCGGCGGCGGGAGAGAGAGAGACACAGAGAGAGAGACAGTAGGGGAAGCCGCGAACGAGGTCCCCCGCCCAAGCCTAGGTGAAAGCCTTGCACCGACTCTTGCGAGGACGCGGGTTACAACTATGGAAGAGCCTCGGAACACGGAACACACCGCGTGTCGAGTTTCGCTTTGCTTTTACGTCGTTCTCCCTTTATATTCTCCGGTTGCCGCTAAAAAAAAAAAGAATACGCGCTTGTTCGTCTATTTGTTGACGGGCGGAACCGATCCTTTGGCAAGGAGCATGCAAATTCACGAGGACGCGTGACACAATATGAATAATCTTGTTGAAAATTTACGACGCTAATATGATTAACAATAATATGATTGATTATACTTGCGAAACATATACGTATGCGAATTTGCAAGACATTTAAAAATCGACGATCGCTCATTCATCGTGACTTTCGAAATACCAAAAAGCAGCCTCTGAATTTTTCGACACCTCTTTTTGCGATAAGGTTTTTGCAAAAAACGCAATCGATTGCAGCTCGCACCCATACCGGGTGTTCGGATACGAGCCTCTTATTCACGAGTGACTTGCTGTTGACATTACCGTATTCAGAAGTGCTCAATCATCCTCCCTCGTTCCCAGTACCCTCTCGAATAAAGATGTGTTTTGAGGATGTGCTCTTTATGCACCGTGCACGCTGACTCGCCGATAGCTGTGTGCCGATAATTTTTCTTCTGTATTGTATTTAGTTATTGAAACGTCAACGAGATTAATCTCGCTCAGGTCCGATCGGATTTTGCCTTTATACCGATAATACACCCGAGACACTTCGCAATACACATCTTATTTACGTCGCGTTTATTTATGCAGCGATATTATTCCAAGTGTTTTCGGCATTCCTTCAGAAATCACACGCTTGGTATCAAAATCTCGTTCGTTCGTTCGTTCGTTCATGCGTGCGTGCGTTCGTAGGTGTTCGTAGGCGACGCGCGTGTCGACAGATTCAGGCCAAACCGTTTTCACCGTTGACGGTGATTAACCGTCTTGAGGATAATTAGAGGGAAGAGACGGAAGTATTACGGCGAGAAATATCGAGCGACGGCGAGTCTATATTCGCCGAGAGGGGGCGCGAATCCGCGTGAGAGGCGGCGGCGGCGGTTCCCGCCGCGGGATGAAAGGCAGAGAGACGGTGCGCGATTCCGTTACTGCGTACGGTTTCCGAGGAAAATACAATATAACCGGCGGGGCCCGCCGCCGCCGTCGTGCCGGTGGAATCGACCGGTGGTGGCTCCGCGCGGCTCCGCAGCACAAAGGCGATTGTCGAAGGCGAATTTTAAAACTATCTGCCGTGATTTTGGCGGGCCGGCGGCGACGAGGGGCGGAGGGACGGGGCGAGGGAGACACGCGACGAGGAGGCCTCTCTGCGGCCCGGGCTAATTCCCCCCGCTGAGACAACGGCGGCGTGGCGGCGGGACCCCGAGTCGCGTCGTTGCTCGCCTGTTTCGTTTCAGTCCGAAGCGCCTCTCCACGTCTCCTTTCGCCTCCTTCTCCCTTCTCTCTGCTGCATCCTTTGCTCCTTCCTTCGATCCCGGCGACTTAAAAATAGAACGAGTGCGAGGATATTGTGACCGATTAGGAAACGAATATATAGAAGGTGTTCCTCGCTAAGCGCTCTCTCGATTCCGCGGATTTCTTCGACGATTCAATGTCGGCGGTATTGTCTCTTTAAAATGTTCCAGAAATAATCCATGAGATTTACCATGAAATTTTCAATATCAATAATTTTAGGGGTGGTTAATGACGTAAGTTTAAAAATCGAGGTTTCAAGCAAGTTCGTCGTCTTATGAGGCGCACCGTAAATGAATAGAACGCTTCGACTCTGCGCTCGATGTAAGTTGCGTAGTTTTAATGATTTTACGTCAGTAATTTCGTAAACAGCTTACAAACGAGTTTGCTTAAGCGCTTATAAATAAATATGCGTTACGTGTACACGGTATGCATACGTATGCGTACGTATTTTAAGCGAAAACATAATCTCCAAGTTATATCAGTTCTAATAAATGTTAATCGATACTTGGAACGTTCAAATGTAAAATGTTGTGCATCGAAATTGCGAGATCTGGGAGAGGTTTGAGCAGCTGTGTTAGATTTAAACGTACAACTCTATACTATATATTCTTTTTCACAAAATAACAAAGAACTATCTACCTTCTTCTCTCACGATGATCTACCTTCTTCTTGACGATGTCAAAACACGGCGCAGTAAAGAAAGACAGCATCCGGAGTAACCTTACAAAATTCCTGACGGTACGAAAACAGAGGGAATCTGAAAGCGCGTTAAAGCATTGTAGCGAACGAGCGCCAAATAATTGCGAATGTAACGAGACCCGTTATTACAACATCAACGATCTTTGCTTTCTCTCGGTCGAGGAGATCATCCGCTACTTAAACCTCACTTCAGTTTATTCCGGACTTCCACTAGCTCGAAGTTTTACTTCTTCTAGCGACCGGTTTGTTTGTATCGTCAAGCATCGGCGTTACGCTTCGCTGTATCTAATAATCGCGCCATTACGCTTCGGAGCCTGTGTTCGCGTCACGCTCGTACCGTCGCGCCTTTCCGAAAACTCAAACACAATTCACCGCTTGTACGCTAAGACTAATTCGAAGGTAACTTAGAGAAGATACTTTGCCGTTGATTTTTAAAATATCTATGCTCCGTGTCACGGCAATTAATCCCGAAGAAAAAAAAACCGCGTCCGCGATAAGCAAACTCATCTGCCGTGCCCTCGCTTTCAATTTCCTCTTCGAGAGACTCTCTCTCTCTTTCTCTCTTTCTCGCACGAGAGAACAGTTGAGTTACGTTGTAAAGCCTTGCTCGTCGAACGGCGCGATAAAAAAGAGAGAAGGAAGAAAAAACGCGCGAACCGATAATTTTACACATGCGATAAAAGAGCGCCTCTCGCTCGCCTGAGAATCTCGCCGGTTGAATCTCGTGCGGGTCGGTTGTGCGAATCGGCGAATCGCGGCGATGCGCCGCGCGCCGCTCCGACGATGTGCAGCGGCAACGCAACGCATCGCAGGTAACGCCCAACGCATTTTCAATGTTAACGCGCCTTCTTCTATCTCGCGGCACGTCCTACACGGGGCACGATACACGGGGTGTCGCCACAGTGTAGGTACCGTGGTGCGAGAGATCGAGATTCGAATTGAAACGCGGAAGCGTAGGACGCGCGCTCGGCGCTGAAATCCGAGGCGGAACGAGGCTTCCGCCGGCTGCTAATTCTTATCTGTGAAAGATCCGCGTCCGGACTCGAGGACCTTTCTAGGCGAAAGGCGCTAGCTGTGGCCGCGGGACACCCTGTATAGACACGGAGAACGTCAAGCTGCACAGGAATCTACCGTAGCAGAGGCAGGCTCTCTCGGCTAAGGCGATTACAACGCGAGGGATCCGTGAATCTACTTTCGAGCGAGCGGCTCGTTCGCTCGCTCGCTTGCTCGCTCGCGAGAATTCTGCCTCGTTACGCACACGCACGCGACGTAACGTTCGTGCGGCTTTAACGGCGACGGGCGTAAGGAGGGCAGTAACAGAAATGGGAACCTATAGCAGGCGGGAATGCTCTCGGGTACCGTAAATACATTGCAGCGCAATAAAAATAGAATGCGGGATACCCCGCATTGATGATATGCCACATTGATATTTTAATCGTGACTGACCCCACCACGCACCGTACGTGCGCACGGTTCTTTCTTTCTCTGCTCTCTCTCTTATTTTTTTTTCTTTTTTTTATTCCACACGTTCGTGCTTTATCATCGGTGACGATGATACCTGCAAATTTTCCGCTCGGGTGGCATTGCGGTTTAGCGTCGCGCATAAATTGCGAACGCTACCGCGATCATCTTCGTAACGTTTAGCATTACCTCGCGCGATTAATAGTTAGCTCGTTTCTCATAGACGATTTCATATCAAACGCTTCGGCAACGATGCAACCTGTATCGTATTTCGCGCGGTGCAAGCGCGCTGCGCCCGGAACGTTCGCATGTATCACCAGACGCTTGAATAAGATCGCTTACAAATTTCCAATTTTACACCAAATTTTCAATTGTTGGACTGCGAAACGTATACCTGAATCGGCTGTTGGTGGATTACCATAACAGTCGTCTATAGAATGCGAACCTCGCGCGACACGACGACCATCGGCCGGATCTTCCCGTGGTCGCGCGAGAAAAAGGTACAGCCGGCTAGGGAGGGGGAGAAGAAGGTGGAGAAGGAGGTGGCAAGCCGTCCGATGGCAGAGAGGAACACGGAGAGAGAGAGAAAGAGAGCGCGAGAGCGAGACGGAGAGACGCAGCGGCGCGCGTGGACGGCGGATGGTTCGGGGGGGATATGGGGGTTCCCCGAGTCGAGTCGAACGCGCGAGCCCACGCGGGCGGCCTTGCACGTCGCCTTGCTTGTATTGATCAGCGGGCTTGACAGTCCCGTAGCGTTACGGCGGGCGCCTTTGGTACTCGCTCCCTCTCTCTCCATTCCCTCAACATCGAAGCGGTCGGTGCGCGAATATTTTGTCTCGCCGCCGCGCACGGTAGTGGTACACATACACGCGCGCGCACGCGAGAAAGAGGGAGAGAGACAGAGAGAGAGAAAGATCACACACAATCGCATCGCACCGGTGTGTGATAGGCGCCACTACGCGCGCGGCACGGCGCGGCGTCCCTACCTTCCGACGGTGTGCGATGTGCCGCGCTCGTCCTCTCCGCGGAAGGCGCGGAGCGTATCGACCGATCGTTACGCCTCCACGAGACTCGGCCGCCGCGTACCACGCACTCTCGAGAAAGAGATGACGCTTCTCTCTTGCCGCGAGGGACCGACGCGAGGGATGGTCGGGTAGCTGTGCAGGAATATACTCATGTCGCCGAGATTCTCCTCTTCTCGGTGTCTTGAAAATTCTGCCCCGAAACGTCGAATTGTCGTCACTTTAGATTCGGCGACGCTGAAATTTCGTTGTTATCATTTCTCGAGGGAACAAGAAAGGGAGAAACGCGGGAAATAATATGACGCCGTAAAAGATATCTCGCATCAGTCGACAACGAATCCTGACCCGGTCATCGAGTAGGCGCCACCATATCCTGGGAGGCGATGCCCCCGATCTTTGGGGGAAAATTCCTATCGATCGGTTGCCGCATTTCGACGAAACTTGCCATCCGCCGCTTATGGCGAAAATACATGACCGGGTCAATGCAGAGAGCGCTGACATCTCGCCAGTTTATCGCGAGAGAAATCGATATATACATGATCATCCGGATATGAGTTTCTAAAAAAAAAGCAATCTCTTTACAACTGGCTTTCAAAATCGACAATGCACTTGCTGATTAACATACCGTTAAGGAACTCTAATTGAAAATAGTTTGAATGATTACATCTAAGAATAAATAAAAAAATCTTGCGTCTTGAAGTAAATTTCATGAAGGCAATACTTGTTTTTATCGAAGGGACATTATACGCAGGATTTTATTTTACCCAAATCTTTTTTTGGCCCGGCCAACTTCTCGCGATGGCTTTGACGTAACTCGCGAGATCCCCGAAGGCGCCAAGATCTTATTACCTGCCTGTGCGGTGGTTGTACACACATTTGAATCGTTCTGATTATGTCAGCTGGTTCTCTGACGTAAGGAGACGCCCGGCGCCGATTGGACGACGGGCGCGCGCCCACTACGCGGCTGTGCGCGCGTGCGCTGCGCTCGCGGCTCCCCTCAAAGTGGCCGAAGCCTCCCCCCCTCCCCCTCGAATGCATCGGCAATGGCGTCACACGGTATCTGCCATCATCCTCCGGAATGCCTACTACTGGGTAGACGCGAAGGCGCAGTTCGCGATTTTCGCATGCTCCCGTATACTGCAGCTAACATTACCATTGTATACGCCGCAAGCAATTTTGATAGAACGGGACGATTCTCGTAAATCCGGCAATTATCCGATGCCCAAGCATACGTTGTACGATTCGAAGAACAACGACGAGAGATTTTCGATTACCCTTTTGTTACGCTCGGATATTCGTACAATACGAAAAATATTTCAAGAGTCAGTACGTTCAAATATACACTTTTACAAAATATAAAATATTAACTGCAAGCGTATGTATCAGAAGTACGATACAAATGTAAAATTTTAAGTACGATTAAATTTTAATTAAACGTGAAAACTAATGAAGAGAACAAATATAAATATTTTTCCCCGGAGTCCTGACGCAAATCATTTTATCTGAATGATCTTAATGAAAATGCAAAATAAATGAACGTAAATGGAATTCTTCCCTGAAGTCTGACGTAAACCGTAGATCGCTTAAAGTGGGCTTAAGCGCGCGTTGTTTATACGCGCGCGTCGCTCGCTGTGTTGTCAATCAGAGTTTATGAGAGAGAGAGAGAGAGAGAGAGAGAGCGAGAGCGAGAGCGCATACACACTTCGGAGCGAGACGGCGCGCACGCGTTCGGTACGATCGACTCCCGTGACGCGCGCGTCGATGACTCGCCGTTGACCGCGCGCGACGGGACACCCCATCCCTAATCGCGAGGGACGGCGGCGTGGCGCGGCGTGGCGCGGCGCGGCGCGGCGCGATGCTGCCGGGAAGCGCGCGCGGGATCAGGTGCGATGAAGATACCGAATCCGGGGTGAATGGACTCCCTCTCGTTAACGGAGATAGGACATTTTCCGTCAATGCAACGCGCGAGCGGAGATACGGGATACGAGAGCCGCGGCGCGAGATCTTGACGGCTTTGACGTTGACCTTACGCGACGCCGGGTCGACGCCGGTTTAGAAAAATCTCGATGTTTGCCGACGGATCTAGATCCCCTTGTCGTATATTTTTATGAGTAACTACATAAAGAGAGGAAACGGGAAGAGATAATATGGAATCACGGCGTGTAGCTTGATAGCTCCACATTTCTGTTTTGCCTCAAGATGTAACAAAACGCCAATACATGGACACCAAGGGTCGAGACTTTTTGAATGGATTAAAATCACCATTAGATTATTTCTTAGACGAAAACGCGAATAGAGAATCGTTGGTCTGTGAGATACAAAGCAAGGTCGGAGAGAAAGTTGTTTTGCGTGGTCGCGTGACACCTGGCGAGGCAGGAATTTCTAAATTCCGAGAAGCCTGTTCGATATTAGAAAATAATAACCGCGCGATCAAGTAGAACCTCGGATATCAAATATCTCCGACGAGAAGAGAGATTACTCATTGTTCTTTCCGCCGTCAATGAGTAATTTTAAACTCTACATCGAATGTTGCAATTTCGAATGTAGCAAGATTATACATTCGGCATTGCAGAGATGTGTTTTCCCCGCTTACTTTACCGTGCGATTATCATGACGCATCGATCAAGGTCGGGTGATTTAGCGGAAGAGTGCCTCGGCACTCGGAGTATCGGAATATTTCCAGATTCAGTTCGGGAAATTCGAAATGGATCGATGGATTCGGAAGTGATGAGTCTCAGGCGCGGGAGCGGTTGAAGTACGAATTAATCAATCGAGCAATTAGCAGAGTCGGTCGCGCATGCCTGTTTGTTGAAAACGTTTCACAGTACGATTGTATACGCGATAATATGCGTCTGAATAAATTAACGGCTTGTAACGTCGCGTGACAAATAGAAACACTGTGTCGTAAGGTCAAGGACCGACTCGATGTCGCTTTCTCGGCGAGCCGCGGCGGCGGCGGCGCGTTCGCTGTATATGTCTATTTTACTGGATAATGCACGTTTCGCCGCACTCAAAGGATAATTTATTACCTTGCGATTTAACGTCTCCACTCGCGAAGACGTTATTACCGCCGCCGCGCCGCCGCCGCCGCCGCGCCGTACCGCTCGTTCACGGCCAATGTTATCTTTTGTTTCGGTAAGCGCGCGTAAGATTTTTTTACGTTCGCATTTTCGTCGGATTGTTACGATCGCGACTTGATAACTTCGCCGGCGGATCTGACCGACTGCCGCGGATAGATCTAGAAAACTAGATACCTCATTATCGCGAATTAAACAGCAAACGGTGAGCTAACGGAACGTGAGTGATTTTTAACAGCCGTTAGAGATCCGAGCGATCCCGTTTGATATCACTCACTTGTTTTTTTTTTCGTCATTACTAGATGTACAGTTGCATTCATGCGTTTAGAAATACTGTAGAAAAAAATTCGTGTCTTTGAATGTAAATGTAATTTACATTCTCTGCATTTGTGTCAATAAATAATTTTTTAAATAATTTTTGTTTAATTTATCAAACGGATTTTTTAGGAAGAATAGGCACGAATTAAAGTCGAAGTCCCGAAGTTGTTTATCCGCAATTATACGCGTATGACGTATATGGCTGCAAAGCGGGAATTTTTAAATGGAAATCCCTCTATTTCCGATATATCGGAAAAAGTATGTGTGTCACACACTCCGCAAATTCCGCCGTATCACGGTTCTGTTTTTTAAAATGTACAACGTTTTTGCCATGCGTGGCAGGAGGAGGAGGAGGAGAAGGAGGGAAGGGGTTCCTCGTGCAAAACGCGCACGATAATTTCCGATGAAAATCATGACCCTCGCAACTCCGTGACCTCATGACAATTTCCCCCCCCTCCCCCTCCCGTGTCTCATCCCGATTGCCCGCTAATCAAACTAATCATCGTTATTGTTTGTACAGACATCCCTGTGCGGCATTAAATGGAGGAAACTCGTGTGGGGCGAGGTGGCCGGTGGCTTCGGCGGCACGCCCCTCGAGGACCCGGTGCTGTCGAGTTTCTCGCGATGTTTAGCTGGTGACATTCTGTGCGTGTGGCGACGAGTGGCCGCCACGCCGGCCACCTCCGGCACGGCGGCGGCCACCGCCGCCGCATCGGCGCCCGGGGCTGGCCTCTACGCTGACCTGCAGGGCATCGCAGGTGCGGAGCCCTCACCCGCGCCCCCGCCTTCTGGGCTCTCGCTCTCGCTCACCGCCGCCAAGGAGCTCTGGATCTTCTGGTACGGCGAGGAACCCGATCTCTCCGGCCTGGTATCGCCGGAGCTCATCGCTTGCGGTGAGTATATTATATCTACACGCGCGCCGCGTGCCCGGAAACGCGCGCGCCGCACCGCGCCGAGGCTCGTCCCGGAAGTCGTGACGGGACAACGTATAAGACTCCTTAGATTATAAGGTCGACGAATTGAGGAACCTGAACCATAATTTATTTTCGAATTTCGTCACGCGAGTTATTTCGGGTGCGATTATTATGTTATATACCTCAATCGGACGTTATCATGCTTTTTTTTTTTTTTTTTTTCGAAAGCGCGGGTGAATCGCGAATGTAAAGTCAACAGGATATATCAAGTGCTCGCGTGAAAATGATCCCTGTTTGTTTGATCGATGGCAAGCTGATAATATCAATTCGTAACGTTTTAGATGCGATACACGGTGCATTGTGTACGGCGGACTGGAAGTAGCAATTACGCGATGTTTATACACCGTTGTGTGTAGTGTTTTACCTAACGCCAGCAAGGAGACCGTGACTAAGCTAACTTTTATTACGTACTTGCCAAGAGGAAGTTTCGACACGTAAGAGACACGCGAAGGGACCACGTTGCGTTAACGGATTTGCCAGACGCGCATTGACGGACGAAAAATCTTCTTGGGTCTATACACAAGATCTATAGACTGCACATGCGTATATATATATATATATATATAT
>NW_012026859.1:156906-335729 GCF_000956235.1 Wasmannia auropunctata
TGCATTAAGATAAAATATTACGTCCCATTTGACGACGCATTGGAATTACGTAAAATTTCCTGTATACAGGGTGTCCCAGAATTGGCGCATTCGGAGTACAGGATGTTATACTTCGTGCTAAAAGGAACAACTTTTTCCTTTAGCAAATTTTGATCTGACAAGTAATTTTGGCAGGAGAGCTGGTTAAAGTTAACGAATAATCGCTCTTATCCATGCGGCGCTCAGGGCCGGCGCGCGCTCCTCCATTCACTTGTTCCTAATCTTTGGCTAATATTTACAAATAATGTCTTAAGATACTAATACGGCTCTGTTATAATTATTTTACGACATTTTAAGACTGTGTTTAAGACAGTCTTAAATATTAAGAATCAATTATACATATCTTTTATTGCTTGAAATATGAATCATAAAATAAATATTGATCATAAAATAAATATTGATTTAAAAAAATAAAATCAAATAAATATAGATAAATGGTATCACTGAATTTAAATAGTTTACTAATTGGTAAGTAAATCCTCAAGTGCTGGAAAATTGCTTTATTGTGTAACAGTGATTAAAAGTAAAGTAAAATATTTAAGATATTTTTAAGAGCTAATTCTCTCTTTAATTTTTGCAATGAAAAATGCGAAAAACTTGTCATTTTAGGACTGTAAAAAAAGATATTAATAAAAGATATTTATAATTGATTCTTAATATTTAAGACTGTTTTAAACACAGTCTTAAAATGTCGTAAAATAATTATAACAGAGCCGTATTAGTATCTTAAGACATTATTTGTAAATATTAGCCAAGGATTAGGAACAAGTGAATGGAGGAGCGCGCGCCGGTCCTGAGCGCCGCATGGATAAGAGCGATTATTCGTTAACTTTAACCAGCTCTCCTGCCAAAATTACTTGTCAGATCAAAATTTGCTAAAGGAAAAAGTTGTTCCTTTTAGCACAAAGTATAACGTCCTGTACTCCGAATGCGCCAATTCTGGGACACCCTGTATATACATCATTGTTTCGTCGATATATCGCGCCGACCGCGCGGTGGCAACATCATAGTCACAGGGAGGAAAAAAAAGGGGGGGAATACGATTAAAAGTGAAACTCGTTCTAGTCTTTAGATCGTCGCGATAAACAGCGTATAACGCGTTAGCCCGTGAATCACACATAAAATTATCACTCAACTGCGCTGCCTCCTTCCTCCGGGCTATCAAACGATTCTGCCCGTTTTACGCGTGTAGCAACCACTGCCGTTAGCCGCGCGATCGGTATCGCGAATTTTCACGATATTTCCTGTACGCGATCACTTTCCGCGTCTCATTTCTACGTTTCTAAAGTCTCGTCGCGAATAAAGGCGATAGATTTGCGTCGTTCTGCAACAAAAACAGAGAACAATCGAGCCGAGCCGATCTCGTTTGAGGACACCTGCGTAGTCTGAGGTCGAGAGACACGCGACAAAGCTTTTATAAAGCAGTAAGCACTAAGTCGTAATTCTCGAGATTAGATTAGGTCAAGGAATACGCTCAACCGTGACCGGTCGATTTAACAAATGCAGGCTTTTGTTTTCTCATCGGTTGATATATCGAGACGAGAGTGCCCGAAGCGGAAAGTCGTACGAATCTTTATTCCTGTTTACTCTACGTCGAGATAAATTACTGTTTATTTTCGTAGTATTCACGTTCGGTATTAATCGCGATTGGCAAAATGTTCCCTCCAAAAACTTGGAGCTTCGAACAACGAACGAATTAATCAATCGCAGTCGAACGTTCTCGGGAATGGGAAGATTAGGTCGCTAGGAGCGCTCAGTTATCAGATTTCATTCGCACGCCCTTAAGAGAGTTTTCTTTCTTTCTTTGTTAACGCTCGAGTTTCACTACTTAAATAACAACGACGACGACGACGACGACGACGATTATCCCGCGCCTCTGAGAGATGTGCAGTCGCTGATCGTGCAACGGACCAGCGTTCGAGCCGCGCCGGATCGAGGCCCGGCCGGCGGCGGTTCTCGACCGGCGGGGTCGCTGAACCATGCACTTGTCTGCAACTCGTTGCAGCGCGCAACGTATAGATCTGCCGTGTTGTGCATCGCGCCGCGCCGCGCCGCGCTGCGCTGTTCTGCCGGAGAGCTGCACCAATTGCGAAACCGCGGCCGACCGGCCGCACGGTGAACCGTTAAGACTGAAAACTACCGACGCCGCGGCCGGCCGCCGCGCGACGGTGACAGTCGCGACAGTTCAGCGCTATCGGCTAAAAAAAAAGAAAAGAAATACGGTTAATCGTTCGACTCGACGAATTGAGATAAGGCTCCTGATATGCGCTCCTTTGCTCTTATCAGATATCGATCTCCTTTCTCTTCTTTGTCTTCCTTCTTAGAACAGAATATTTTCGGATCATCAGTTTATAAGCATAGAATGGATAAATGTAGATAAATGTTTTTTTTATCCTGCCAGATGCGTGCGATAATTAATATCAAGATAGATATAGTAATGGAGTCACAGCGACAGTCAGGCCGAGCGCGCTCCACTTTCGAAGAGTATATAATAATATATTTTAACGGTCGGTTTTACCGTACGATTATATCGCGATGGAAGTTTCTAGATGAACGTATTCGGATTTTGGGAGACGCGGGCTGCAGCGAGACCACCGCGGCTAGTTGGTCCACGAGAGATGCAACTCCCTCAGGCTCCGGTCATATCGATCGACAGAACACGTGTTCTCCCACCCAGTGATTCTCAACGTTGCTGCAACTGCGTGTTATTGTAAATGACCGTCGACCGAAGCCATATTTGATTTTGACTTAACGATTCTCTTGTTGAATAACAATTGCATCTCTGCGTTAAATTATTTCGGTATATGTATTTAAAATACTATTAAGTCGCAGTTTTGGAAGGAAGCGCGCGCGTCTGCTCGAAATACCATCTTTCTACACGGTCGCGAGTTCTCGAAACCACGGAACGAAACGGGCTCTCCGCAGATTCTACGCACCTCCTTCGCACTTCGAAGCGTACTCGTTCGCGTGAGAACAAAATCAGGGGAAAGCTGGTCCGAGAGCCCGCGCGCCCGCGCGCGCGCGACTTGGGATTCTAGAACTTTTCTGTTTTCTCGGCCAACTTCTCCTCTTCCGCGAAACGCTCACCGTCGCTCGACGTGACGCCGCTGTGATTTTATACACGCGAATCGCATTACTTTCACGCTAAATTCCGCCGCCGCCGCCGTTCGGATTGCCGCGCTCCACGAGCGAGTCGACTTCACCTGCTTCGTCGTCGTAGCGCGACTATGATCGTTAAATGTACGATAATTACGAGCGAGAATTACACACACACACACACACACACACATTTGTTGCACAGGGTCGAAAGAAGACGTATCGCTTCTTCTCCGCTTAATTGGCACAACAGCAGCGGTGTATAAGCCGTTATTTCCGCGTATTTTTAGAAATCGATCGTCCATACGAAGCGCGCATTTAGAGTATTATTCTAGTTCCGCCACGTCGTTCATTGTACAGAGTGTGCAAGTAGGAGCGTTACAATTAGACCGACGCGCCGACGACGGCTCCGTTTCACGATTTTATTATTTACTGTCATTTGCAGAAAGCGAGCAGGGTTCTTGGGAAAGCGGATTGTCGTACGAATGCCGGTCACTTCTTTTCAAGGCTCTGCATAACTTGATTGAACGGTGTTTGCTATCCCGTGACTTCGTCCGCTTAGGAAAGTGGTTTGTGCAACCTTACAATGGCTACGAGAAACACCGTTGCAGCAGGTAAACGCTTGTCTGACAATAATTTTGTTATTGCGTTTCTGCAGTTTCACGAAATATCTTCCGAGAGTTTTTTTTATTTTCTTTTGAAAATACGTACATTTGCTGTAAAAACACTCGGTATCGTGTATGCCTTATCATATAAAATTATACACGTTTAGGAGGTACAAAACGTGTTTAGGACGTGCATATCATGTCTAAATATTTCATCATGAAATCAGTACACAAATGTTTATCGTGAAATTCTCGGAATTATATTCAGAATTTAATATCTATAAATTCCGATTATAAATGATGAAGGATTAAATATTGACGCACAAATATGTGAATAGGATGCGCACGTCTCAATTGTATCCAATTTAATGTGATAAGGAGTACATCGTACCAAGTGTACAAAGTACACAGTATAAAGTACTTTCGTTACGCAAAATACAATATATAGATTCGATTGACAGTTTTTTAAATCTTTCGATTATATTTGCAGCAGCCATTTGTCGTTCTCGTTTGCATTCTTCGTTCACGGAGAAAGTACTGTGTGCGCAAGTGTGGACGTCAGGCAGCATCCTGCGGTGCGACATCTTACAAAGACGTGTCTACAACGTACCCAGACCTCCCAATCCGGCGTTAAGGGTAAAGTATCGCTTGCTACGCAGAGAAAAAGATCTACGCAAGCCACAATCGACACGATGAAATGTTGATCCGATTATCAATGTCAATGTATATTTCTTCATCTTGCTCCACAGTGATTCTGGCCCCTTATGGACTAGCAGGCACATTAACGGGTCAGGTTAGCCGTATGGATAGTCAACTTCTCGAAGAGTGGAAACACTTCTATCCGATTAGTACCGGTAGTAACCCGGAGACCGGGCTTCCACCCCTCGTGGAGGTCCTCGTCGGTGGCGTGCGCATGCGTTATCCCTCTTGTTACGTCTTGGTTACGGATATGGATGATACACCACCCGAAACTCCTCTCTCGCCGCCGAGCAGCCCCGTCACCTGCGAGCGACCTCTCTTAACGCAACAGGAACTGAGCGCAGCTACTGAATTGCCGGAACGCGTGTGGGCAGAATGTACTTTGAGTTCACCAGTGTCCGCTTCCAAGACAGAATCTTCCACGGAACCTGGTACCTGGACGTTCGTGGAACCGACGCAAAAGTCTTCCTGTACCTGTTCATGTTCGAAGTAAGACTAACGGAAGTTTACGATATACTTTTTTTATTTCGACTTTACTGCATTGTGCAAGGCACTGTCTTTAGATTCTTGTTTCTTAAATTTTGAGTATATATACAGAAAATTAATTGTTTACTATGTAAATTTTAATAAGTTATCGTTAAATTTGTTATTTAACGTTAAATTGTTTTAATTAGTTGATATGCATCGGTAACAGACCAAAATCAATTACGATCTTTTTCTTAATATATTGGATGCGATAGTAAACATTTAATTTTTGCTATATATTGCGTCAGTTGAATAATGTTAGTAATATTTGCCATCCATATTGGTTTCTACCATTATTGCATGTAATAGCACAGAATATAGAATATCGTAGAATATCCAAATTATTATAGATAAGTAGTAGTGTGTGATGGCTGTTGTAATGTGTGCATGAAAATTTAGTATTTGAAGGTGGCTCAAATGCAATTGTTTTTAATGGCCAGTTTATTAGTGCATTTATTGTTACAAAGTTATATTTTTAGTCAGTTTAATTCTTTATTTTAGGTCAAAAACACGAAATTGTCATTATAACGAGATAAAAAATAGTAATATTATTACGCGTTGCATTTGAGCTTCTATAAAAAAAAAAGCATATTGTTTAGGATCGAGTATTAATAAGATATAATATGACCAATGAAAAGCTAAAGAGACCTGAAGTATTATGTTTAAAATGTCGTCACATGTATTTTCTTATGTATATTTGAATCAATGGAGACTAGCTTAAAATAACATACCGTAAGAATAATTGCTTAGCTAATTCTTTCTTGACATTTAAATATGTGCTTAACTCTTATATTTGAAAAATCATGAGATTGTCAAAATACTTGAGTATGCATACATTGTTTTTATAATCATCAATTAAAAAAAAAGTTTAAAATGATTATAATCTGTTATTTTATATCAATAATTTTAATGTAATAGAACATTCAAAACTTGATCGAGAAATAATACATACAAATAATATTTATGAAATGATTATTAAAACGAAGAAGAAATATTAATGGTAAGATTGCTTTTTGGAATAATTCAAATTCGGCTTACAAGAATTGTTAATTTACGAGCGACCTTCACAGCTACTAAACATTTACTTTTTTATTTGCGTTTGGATTATTCTCGTAAAATAAAAATTAAATAAATTTGACATTCATCGTCAGAGTAGTACAATGGAACAAACTTGGATTATTTTACCGTTAGAAATATGTCGTATTTTAAGCTAGTCTTTATATATGCAATTTTACAAATATTGATATATGAGTTGCTTCAGGATTCTATAAGGTAAAATGATAGAGCAAATACGTTCGTAAGGAAACGAGATGTTAAATGCATCGGTTGCAGGTATACGACCCCCGGGGGTTGGAAGAGCCTGGCCTCCTCTCAGATTCAGAGGGAGAGGGTAGATAAAGGTGGACGGAGGGTCGTACCGTTTCACCGACGGTCTACCACTCAGTGGGACGCTTGTCCCTCTGTCCCTGCTAATGCCCCCAGGTGGGTAATTTCTAGGCCCCCAGACACGAAGGGAGAAAGAGTTCATCTTCATCATCTCTCTTAATCAGTCACCGCAATAACGCCAATTTTACGTATGATCATAATGATCCCCCATAACTTCACACGCAGATTCATCGCTTTCGGCAGCTCCATCATGTAATATATTCAAATAACTTGCTGCACAACATAATGTATTAATCAGATTTCATTTTAACTAAATAAAGGTGCGCGAGGCATGTGTCTTTAAACGCGATCGAGTCGCGCGTGAGGAAAGACGAAACGGCAGACTAATATCTTTTTTTTTATATATTTGAGACGTATAAAATTGCAATTATCGTCTAACGGACACACTTAGAATTTTCCAGTGGGTAAATGGGACCTCCTAATTTCAATGTTATATGAATCCTGCGGTATAAGGTTGCCAATTTTTTTTTGACGTGTACTAATACAATGTAGTAAGTACAGACGTGTACTTAACGTAAACGTACGACTATAACAAATTATATACCAATAATATATTCCCTTAGCGAATTATTTCTGTATACTATATTATACCACTTATTAAAAAGTAAGAGCAAAGGGCGGAAGAATTTTCACATATGATCTGTCGACCTAAAAGTATTTTCATGCGCATGAGATTCGGTAGCAGATGGGATCTAAGCTTTACACATGATTGGTAGTGGTACTCCAGCATATATATCTTCCTCTCGTTTAGTTATTTATTTTGCTTGTGTTATACATGTAATATATATACAAGATAGAAGATTGTATACGCTTTGCATGTGAATATTGTTCGATATTTCTAGCGTTTATTTTGCCCTATGAGTTTGTCGTTTTTACATCCATCTGTGACATATAACAGGCTTCTATTCATGTTCATGCACATTTTATATCTCGACAGACGCGGCACACGCTTTTTCTCAAACGATTCATCGTCTCAATAATATGCCACACAAAGTTATTAACTCAATAACATCATGTTTGAGAAAAATAACACAAAGTTCTAACATTATGTTAAAATATTTTTAAATATAATATATATCACGATATATCGAGATGATCACGATCACGTAGAGAAAATTATAATCTAAAGTAACGTTTAATAGTTTAGTTTTGAAAAATATATTGTACAGCATTGTACACTGTTTATGTTAAATATGTTTTACTCTGATATTCATTTCGAATTATTTTTTCCTGTATCAAAATAGTATAGTCACATAGTGTGTTCAGTGCTTTCTCTCATTCCTTAACACTTGATATGAGTACTAAATTCATTCAATAACAAAAATCATAAAACATATCCGTACGTAATGAATCTGTTTAAAAATTGAGTAGGTCGGTACTGAGTAGAACGGAAGCACCTAGTACACCACCGGGCGGTCCACCTTCCTATTCACGCGGACCACCAACGGGAGGAGATTGCTTACCGGTGCCGTCGGTCGGCTCGCCAGGTTCTCCAGCACCATCGCCTCTCCTGACTCCACACTCCGAGCCGGCGTCGGTCCCGCCCGCGGAGCCCACAATGCCGACTCTCAGCCCGCAACCTCCACCAAGTCACACGAACACTGCCCCACCCCTAACCCCGTCGCAAGGGCCCAAGTCCATCTCTTCCGCGTGCAACAATCAGGTGCACAGTCCGTCGGTTCCCGGACCGGTACTGAAACGACCAATTTTGATATCCCGAGAGTACGAGGGTACTCTCTTAGATGACGAGCAACCGCTGTCCTGGCTCTACGATTACTCGCTCCAGGAGGCCTGGCTGAATCATCCTGTGAAGCGTTTCAAGTCCATGAACATCAGCGGTCCGCCGACCAACCGGAGCAACGTTCTGTACCCGCCAATGAATAATTCTCAAACGCTCCAAACTCAAGCTCCTAAGCTGGAAATTAAACAAGAGCCTGTCGCAGTTGTAAGTAATATTTAGTAATAATATGTGATAAATCTTTCTCTTTTTTACTTAATGGAATTTTATATAATTTATTTATAAAATTTAAAAATTGTACAAGTTTGCAATTAATATCTTTTACTTCAAACAAGGCAAAATAAAATACAATTAATATATGCATAGAAATTTTTTTATTTGAGAATTTATATTTTTAAAGAAAACATTTATATGAAAATGTAAATGCGTATAATTAAAATATTATTTATAAATTTCATTTAAGAAAATTACAAAAATATTCTGCGTCATCTTCCAGCGCAAGTGCCTAGCTGTTTCTTTATTTGTAAGACACATTATAGAATGCATTAACGAAAAATTATGTCTTGTCATATCAGGGGGAATGTATCGGAAGAAGAACAGATCCGTACGAGTTCGATGCGACAGGCGAGGAAAATGGCACGAATGTCGATGGTCTCAGGCGACAAAGGGACGATCCAACTAAACCAGGATCTCTCTTCACCAGCGAGGGTCTCCAGCCATCCTACAAAGATCTAGATCAAATATTCGACAACTCCGATCCTGATACTTCCAGCGACGAAACGGTAAGCTCGAGTTTGTTTTGTTAGAAATAGCTGATATAATTTTGTACGTGACACACGAGGACAAACAAGAAAAATAGAAGACACACCGTTCTCGTAAATCGGATGTTGGATAGGATGCATTTCTGTTCGCAGAATCTGAATCAGCTACACATACAAACGCCACCAGGTTCGAATAAATCTGGTGGGTTGCACGAGGAGACGAGGGTGGACGGTGCGAACAAAAATAATAACCGGGGAGTCACGGTTCTACGACCAGAAGAACTATCCAAGATGTTTCCAACTCCTCCTTCCCTAGAACACAATCCTGTTGCCTCGCCTTGCCAGCTAAGTGATCCCCTTATGGACCAGACTGAGCTGCTGATGCCCTCGCGACCGCTCAGACACCTGCCCGACATCTATCCCAATATGGGCTCTCCGCAAGAGGAACCAATTGACGATTGGTCATACGTGTTCAAACCGGCGGCCATCAGCAAGATGGTCGGTTCTTCCAAGTACGCACCCCTCACGAATCTGCCTAGCCAATCTCTGCCATCCATCACACTGCCATCGCACTGCGTGTACAGACCTTCCTGGCAGTGCAATCCTGCTTCCACCAATCAAGCGGACAAATCTCTTCCACCAACCAGGCCCGGATCAGTGCAACAGCAGCAGCAGCAGCATCAACAACAACAGCAACAGCAGCAACAACAACAGCAGCAACAGCAACAACAGCAGCAGCAGCAGCAGCAAACTTGTCCACAAAGTCCAGCGCCACCTTACCGTTCAAACACCATGCCTGGTAGACCCCCACCACCTCCATATGATCAACCTAGTCCAGCTACATCCACCACTTCTTCATATCTCAACAAAAATCTCAATAGCATCGAGGCGGATACGCCGGGACCCGCTCGCGCACCTGAATCAAATTCCCTTGTGGTGAATATACTTCTGGGTGACACCGCGCTCAATATCTTCCGCGATCACAACTTCGATAGTTGCAGTCTATGTGTGTGCAATGCTGGGCCCAAGGTCGTAGGCAATATCAAGGGCGCTGATGCGGGCGTTTATCTTAGCAATTCGTGGGTGGGTTCCGCGCTCGTTCAGGAGGACGATCAAATCAGATGTAGTTGCGGCTTCAGCGCCGTGGTGAATCGCCGACTCGCACACCGAGCGGGTCTGTTCTACGAAGACGAGATGGAGATCACGGGCGTCGCCGAAGATCCGGCGGAAAAGAAGAAGGGCTCGCTCACCGCGGCCGCATGTCCCGGAGCGAAGGCGACCCCGGATGGCCTCGACACGATACCACCGAATGTTCTCGAGTTACTGCGCGAGCAATGTCTGATCGTTCAAAGTTCCGCCAGCAGTCTGTACAGAGCGGCCAGGATATGCGCCACGGTGAAGAGCTACCCGACATTGACGCCGACGGTGAATACCCTGGAGTTCAACGACGGCAACGAGGTGTGCGTCGCCGCGCTCGATCAGGGCAAGCTCGATGGCGCGCACAACGAGAGGGCGACGCGTGTGAACGGCGTGCATCGGTGGGTGTTCCTCAGGGCGCGAGGTCCCCAGTGCAGCGGCGACATCGTGCGAATGATGAGGTCGCTGCAGCCGCTGCTCCAAGACGCGGTGCAGAAGAAGTGTACGACTCGCATGTGGGAAGCGCCGTACACCGTCACCGGACCGCTCACGTGGCGACAGTTCCATCGTTTGGCCGGTCGCGGCACCGACGATCGTTGCGAGCCACAACCGATACCCGCTCTAGTCGTCGGATATGATCGCGATTGGCTGTCACTGTCGCCGTACGCGGTCTGCTTCTGGGAAAAGCTGTCTTTAGAACCATTCGCCGGACCCAGAGACGTCGCCTACGTGGTCGTCGCGCCCGACAGCGATTGTATTGTCAGCAGAGTCAAATCGTTCTTCCGGGAACTTTCTTGCACGTATGAGGTAAGTACAAGTATTATTTATTTTATGTAAAATGATTTTATCTTAACGTTAAAATGGAAGAATTATTTCTGCTTACAATTCTAATTATATTTTTAATTTTCTCTTCATTGATCACAATAACGAATCTCGATTATGTCAACATGATCGGTAGCAATACGAATCCTAATAATTATTAAACAAAAACAAAACACTTTTTGGATCTGTGAATTTTCGTTGCAAAATGTTGTGCATATATATAGTTGCAATTTTCTCTCAAATAAATTTTTTCTAAATATATTCGGAAAACTACATTTTAGAACTGGTTCTTTCTATATTATTACCTACTTACTCAATTTGTAATTCTCACGATTCACTCAATTAATTAATTCGCCTGCAGTAAGAGAATATTAAAGTTTGAGATTTCGATTTTTTTTTTTGGACTCGTCGCAGATTTGCCGATTGGGAAGACACACGCCAATCTCGAAACAACTGCGCGATGGAATTCTGCGCGTCGGGAAATCGACCGTGCAGAAATTGGCGAAGCAACCGATGGACGATTGGTTCAAGTTTTTGGGGGAGAATCATATAGGCGAACTGTTGAGATTGTACGCCCAAGTTTGTAATCATCGATTGGCCCCGTATCTGACGCAGGTCATACAAGACCGCAGTTTGTTGGACCCCGGTGATTCTCAACCGGCCAGCAAGCAGCAGCAACAGCAATCCGCAACAACTCCCGTTCCCGACACAATGCCAGCTACGCCCGATGTATTAACGACCAAACCCGAGTCTGTTGGTACGTCTTGTCGATGATCGACATTTTCTTGTTGATACGGTTTTAGTGACACGTGCCTCGGGCCGAGTCTAGCGAGATTCGTTGCCTTTTACAGAAGGGGAGAATCCGAGGAGTGAGACTCCCTCTTCGAGCACAGCAACGAATCCGACTACCACTAATACAACCGGTAACACGACACCGACCACGCAAACCACGAGCAACACAACGCCGATCACTACGGCCACAGGTCCGGACGAGGAGGAGATTGAACCTCCGGCCATCGTTGTTTACTTTGTCGAGCCTTTCTCGTTAGGTGGTACCGAAGATCCCGATCGACGGCGGCTTGCGATTCTGGCTCTACTCAGAGCTTACTCTTCCGCGATCAATAGTATGCCTGAAAATATGAGGTCAAATATTCACGTTCAGGTAATAACGGAAGTTCTAGGACAGGATCTTGATATTAGGAATAATATGGTAGTTTTAAAACTCAGCTGATCAGTATTCCGAATTATGTTTTTACGATATTCCGACAAATTGCAATCGATTTGCTTTTAGATAATATCCTTGGAAAGCATAATGGAATTGGGTCGAGCTCGAGAAAGGCGAAAGATTCAAGATGAGATGAGAGCCTTGGCGTTGAATGTCTTCTTGCAAGGGCGTCGATTATTGAACCATAATTCTACCGTGAAGAGCCTCACCGGTTTCGGTACTGCTGCCGCTGCAGACATCTTCCTCAAGAGTAAAGATGTAAGGTTCCATTGCTAGATCCGATCGCTTATCACCGTGATTGCGGATCCAAGTGCCGTTTGTGCACCGCGATGTTGTGCCGTGAAATTAAAATCCACGATGCATAAATCGTTTTCGCTCATTTAGTAATATTTTGTGCATCAGGAACGGAACAGGGCGGCCTATCGTCTCTACTCGCCGGCCTTCGTGCTAGCACCGCTGCGGGCGAAGAGCGAAGCCCCCGAATCATTTGGTATGCCGAGACCCGAAGAATGCGCGGTTCTCTATCTGAGTTACTGTTTGAGCGAGGATCAGTCTTGGCTATTGGCAGCCGCAACGGACGATAGGGGCGAAATTTTCGAGACCGCCACCATTAACATTGACATACCCAATAGGAAAAGGAGAAAGCGCGCCTCGGCCAGGCGCATTGGCCTTCAAAAGCTCATGGACTTTATACTCAGCGTAATGTCCCAGGGTGTAAGTAAAAAATTTACAATAAATTTACATACATTAGAGTCAACAATAACTGAATGCTCGCCCATTATATATGCGCATAAAAAATTGCGAGTTTTAAGTATACTGTGTGTTATTTTTTTTTTACATTAATTTTTTTTTATTGCAGGTACAACCATGGAGATTGGTCGTGGGTCGAGTGGGACGTATCGGGCACGGCGAATTGAAAGGATGGAGTTGGTTACTTTCTAGGAAAGCGCTTCTGAAAGCTTCGAAGCATCTGAAAGAAATATGCGGACAGTGTAGTCTCTTGTACCCCTCGGCGGCACCTTGCGTACTCAGCGCGTGTTTAGTCTCACTCGAACCGGACTCCACTCTGAGATTAATGGCCGATCAATTCACTCCCGACGAACGATTCAGTCAAGCGTCCGTAAACTGCCAGTTATCCACACCTCAAGATGTCACATGTACTCATATACTTGTTTTCCCCACATCCGCCACCACTCAGGTAAGGAAGTTCGATTTTGTATGCATAAGCTCAATTATATCATATATATATCTCTGATACATTCGGGCTAATTTTCGTTGTTGTTTTGACACTTCAGTCGTCGCAGACCGCATTTCAAGAGCAACACAACGTACCCGAGCTAGGAGACGACGAATTGTTTTCCGCTCTAAACGATGACATGCCGGAAGGCATGGAGGGAATGGGTGACTTTAACGATATCTTCAACGTCTGGCCTGAGCCGGGCGCAGGCGGTGGACAGAGTCCAAGCGGAAGTCCGCATCGACCTGAAGGCTCGCCGCACGGAGGAGACGGCGGTGGATCAGGCTTAGGCAATCATGACGGGCCTGGCAGTCCATTTCCATGCAGCAATACGCCAAGAGTAAGTTTTCTTTTTTTTCTCTCTCTCTTTTAATGAAGTCTGCGACTGTATTGTATCCATGTGAAATTACATGCAAATTTATCGTTATTCTCGCAGATGGCGACGACTGAGCAGGCGGAAGAAGTTGGCACTCTTCTACAACAACCGCTCGCTCTTGGTTACCTAGTGTCGACTGCGCCAACGGGACGAATGCCACCATGGTTTTGGGCAGCCTGTCCACATCTCGAAAACGTTTGCCCGGTATTCCTGAAGAACGCGTTACACCTGCACAGTCCCGCGATACAACAGAACAGCGACGATTTACTTCAGCAACAAAACGCACCCACCGCTCATCCGTTGGACTCGCAGTACACCACTGACGTGCTCAGGTACGTATTCTCGCGACGGTGGTAACCGATAATTTTCGCTTCTCAGACGTCGTTTGTTTGCGCGGCAAATTCGTTTATCGTGCGTTCGATTTTCGTGATTGACAGGTACGTGTTGGAAGGGTACAACGCACTGTCGTGGCTTGCGCTGGATGCGAATACCAAGGACCGACTGTCCTGCTTACCAGTGCACGTACAGGCGCTCATGCATCTCTACCATGCGACGGCAGCTCTCGTCTGACCCACACCCTCTCCCGTTGTAGTGCAGTATATGCACCTCTCTCACGCACTCCTTATTGTACCGTCACTCGGGGCTTTACGAGAGCAACTGATTTCCTATGCCCTTTACCTATACTACTATTAGTTAGGTACTTAGAGAGAAAGAGATTGTCTAGGTACAGAGTACGATCCTTCTCGACCATATATGTAAGGAGAACCGAGCCTTTTTTTACTCGGACTCTATAATTAAATACACAAGTTAGCGCAATGAAAAAAAAAAAAATGCAACGGCTGAAATAATGCAGAACCCGATGAGAACGAACAGCGACTCTCTTTACCATTTTTCTATTATAACAGGCGAAATAGATTGTACTTTGTGTTTATGATCGTATCTCATATTTCGTAAGGAAAAAAAAAATGAACTGCGCATCCAATACGACCATTGCCAGCGAAAGCAAATGTGAGACTTTGCGAATGGTAGAAGCGAAGATGCGAGCGATGAGAGACACTGTGAGAAAGGAAGAAAGATAGGGCAGGAAAGAATGAGAATGAAAGAGAAGGATAGCGAGAGATAAGTACGAAAGAGATAGAGAAAGAGAGCGCGCGAACGAATGAGCGAGTGAAAGAGAGAAAGAGAGCGAGAGAAAGAAGGTGAAAAAGAGAGTGCATAATAAGAAAATGATTTTCGATTGCCTCTCTATCGATAGATAGTTGAATTACAAATCAGAATCTCTAGAAAAATTACGTAACCAAAAGTTTTTAATTGTAAATTAAATTTTGTACAAAGCTTTTATTATTAATGACGACGAAGTAATATAAATGATATTACGTTGTTTTTTAATTTTATATAGATGATATAAAAAAAAAAGAGAGGTGGACTTCTTTTTTATAAGCGATGCCTCGTACAAGCCCCTGGTGTGAGATATAAGTATGACGATTATAATATTATATTATGCTCGCGCGGCACTGGGTCGCTGTTATCATGTTTCCTGGACCCGTTAGCGCAATTTTTCGATGCTGTTTGACAAATTTTATTCGGATTAGGTGACCTCTATATATTATACATACATTATAGTGTAAAATATTGTTTTTAAATAATTTATGAAGTGAGACATCGCCGAGATTAGATAATTGAGAGTGAAAGACGGAAATAATCGCGAGAGAGTGAAAGAGAGAGAAAGAGAGAGAGAGAAAGAAAGAGAAAAAGAACAAGCGAGAGAATGAGAAGAGAACGAGCCAGTTATGCAAAGATTGTTTTCCTTCAATTTAACTTTGAATGCAAAAAAAAAAAGAAGAAAAGACACGAAGAGAGAAATGTGGGGCGCGTCTGAGTGGAGCCACGGTGGCCAATTGCGTCAGTCGCATAGTACAAATATGACTTGTACATAGAACCCCTAACTCCCTAATTAATTGGTTAATTTACTCACACCCACACTCACTCTGTATCTATAGTATTTATTACTGGGTAGTACGTCATTATTGGGATTATTATTATTATTATTAAAATTATTATTACCATTATTATATTAATATTACGAAATACAGTTTTATGTGTATATATATAATTACATATGTGATTTCTCTCTCGTATTTGTAGTACCCGAAAATTTTGTTGCAAGCACAGTAGAAACGCGCAGATATCTTTTACTTCTGTGGGTATATCAGAAAAAGTAAGTGCGAATAATTGGATTTTTATTACCTGTCAAGTGATTATTTTTATCATCCCCTTATCGAGCCTTGTGCAATATTTTTCTACTAATCTACATCTAATGGTGCTATTATACATTTACATTTTCAACAGAAAAAAAAAAATAAAAGTTTTTTAGGCATTTTTTTTAAGTATGTAAAAAAAAAAGAAAAATAAAACATGATATTTTTGGCGACGTATACATTAGCAATAAAATGCGACATTGTTTTGCGGATCACATGTTTTATTTAGGAGTTTATATGCTTACGAAGTTATTATCACATCTCACTTTACAAATTTAACATGTGACTTAACGCTCTAAAAAAAAAACCAAATTCTGAATCTCGACGACGTTATATCTATTGTGCTTGCACTATCTCCCTATCTTCTTTCTACTCTAAACTATAGCTATATCCATTATGGCCGTAGTGTCCTGACTCTTTTAACATAGATACGTATAAAGATTTCGTGTATTTAAGAAGTACGATATATCACACTTTTCATCCGCTGAGAATATATTACACTTGTATCGTTGGCTCGAATGGACTAGTATCATGTATAAAACAAGAATTATGGAACTTTACGATCTATTTACGACAGTGTTCACGGACTAGTATTCGGTCAACGTTGACGGTCGATCCGCGGAGGGTCTCTCCAGGCTGTGACTGATGCCGTATGGCCTCAAATGGTAAATCAGATACTCCAAAACGTACATCATGTTCGGTGACACGTAGTGGAACGAAACAGCACTGTCCGAACAGCAGTTCAAGCCGTCCTTGGTATCGTAATAGATGTACTTCCAATACCAAAAGTTCTTGTCCACGTGATTAGGTATCAAGTGGTGTTCCGGCACGAACGGAAAGAATCTACCACGCCCGTGTGGATCTCTAGAGTCCATCGCGCGCACGCCAATTTTTTCGAGACACTTCCCCATCTCCACGTCCTCCGCGCCGCCGTTGTCCGGCCGGCACTTGGTCTTGTCGGGTAAGCCCTCCTCCACGAACTTGCGCAAGCCTTCCTTACTAAGTACATAACCCGCGCCACCGCTCATGTAACCTTGCTTCACGAAAGGTTTAAATCTGCATCCGAAATACAACGATGAATTCGGATTGTACGACGACAGCATATATCGCAAATTTTCCACTACCACGTATCTGCAAAACACGCAAAAAATTATCTTTTCAATTACACATATTATATATGTGTGTTGTATATGGTATGTATGTACAGTAACTCCATTGATTTCGTCAGATATAACATTGTTCATTTGAAATAATCTCAATTATCAATTTTTGTACCTATAATTTTTATATTTTTTTTTCTAATTTATTTGATACTGCATATATTTATTATTTTGAGTGTCACACCAATATAAAGAAATACCAATGGAAAATTTGTGCTATTTATTTATGTATGGATAAATAGAAAATTTATCGTGCACAGACTGTACCATGCATACCATGATTATGCAGTAAAGATAACATTTTATCGCCAACAGAAAGAAATACACTTACGTGTCGTCATCGGCTTTCATGAACCAATCTACTTTGTCTTTATATTTCTCGTAAGCGTATTTAAACGCTTCTTTGGTTTTAGCCCACAGGTTATCTCTACCCTCCTTTACTGGCAACACTACAGTAGGTAAGCTGGCGTCTAAAAATAAAACGGTAGTAGAGTATATTGTGCAAATATCTTATCTGTGCATCGTAATTTTTATCTCTAAAACGTTTGAAATACCTGCCGCAGAACTCATAAAAAGAAGTACATTGCAGCGTTTCCCCCATGTCGCTTTCACGTGACGAGCCTTGCTTTGATGATTCTTTGGACCAGTCATAACCCAGCAAAGAACACGCACTTTTTTCGCCATATCCTGAGCTATTCTATCTTCCCCTTTGTGAAAATCTTCATCATCACCATGAAATTTCACTTCCGTTTCAGGACCAATCTGTCATAGAAAATTCAGTGATAAAATATTGAAATTATTTTACAATCACCTAAATAGTAAGAAAACATTTTTTTTACACGTACTTTAATAAAAAAAAGAAGAAACATATTTTTTTTCCTCATTGGTTTAGTCGTAAGCAATCTCTTAACACGTTCATGCCAACTTACAATTTCCTTATTGTTTTTTGCATCGGTAGGTCAAATTGGATGAACGTGTTAGAAATATTGTATATATTTAGAATACAAAATATATTACTGCGTACCTCTGATTCCAGTTCTGAATAATGATGAGGATCTCTAGAAAGGCCAGAATTACCTGGCACCCAACTGAACATGTGCGGTACATCTCTCGTGGATGTAATGAGCAGGCATGCCGATAAAAAGCCGAAAACCATTCCAGCAGCGAGTGTCAATATAAATCGCCGTCCGCTCCGACCACCTGTTGAAAAAACTGATTGCTGTATTTTCTAATTGTTGTAATTTCACATTTACAAATTATGGATTAATAACCAATCACAGACGAAGGCAAAGATAAATTTAATTAGAGAATTAAATAGACACTTACTATCGAAACTGGGGAGCCGCTGCTGCACCATGATATATAATATAATAAATTGTGACTCAACTCGATAACGCTATATAAATGCTTGAATATAAATTGCAGTCTTCTTTGCATTCATTGTTGCTCATATAAATGCATAATATAGTACTTTATTACTGCTCTCTAAAACATTACAAAAAAAACACGTGTTACTAGTTTTTATGATTAATACAATGAAAGAGAGAGAGAGAGAGAATACTACATTGAATTTATGTAAAGTACACTAAATGTGTTGAACGCTCTACTGTAATACGATATCTTACAGTACCGAATACCTTACATTATCTTACAGTGTTTAAAAACATATTGGTATCTTATCAATATTGACATGATCATCAATTCATGATTATCAATTATAGGAATACGCAGATAAAATTCTACTATTATTTTTATACATTGTTATTGCTCTTACATTTCAATATGTTATTTTTCTACTTTAGCTCTCGTTCGTGTCGCAGTTAACTGATTCACGTCAAAATTAATATTACATCAATTCCAGTCGTGTAATTTTTAAAATTGTAAAATAAACTCATTATACAGCCAATAATTTCATACCTGATCAACGAGATGTTTTGATAACACGATATCTCCAAGGCCATTTCTAAGCTCATATATTAAACTTGTCACTCACAGTAAGATAAATAATTTTTTTGCTGAGCACATTTTTTCTCTCCTCTTCTGTTTCTCGTCAAACAAGATTGCTCGAGTACCGACGAATTGTATAATATATGAGCGTTATTTCTGATATAATGCAGAATCTTCGATTCAGAGAACTGGATCTGAAATCAAAAGAATCTTAAAGATAGAAGCCACAGCTAAACAGGTCAATCTGGCAGGAGTCTGGTGACGAAACTATTTGGAGGCAACGTTATACTTCACAATATACACGTCAGCTTTCTGAAATGCACTAATGCACTGAACGTACAGTCGTGGAAAAGTGTCGCAAACGATGTGTCCATGACTGTACAAATAGTTTTTAAATGCTCGAAATAATCGTTGTGACATTTTGACTCAGCATCGTCATTTTTTTTTTGCTGATAGCGTCAGGTAGCGTACTATTGTGTGATACTGCGGAACGTTATCTCCAAGCAGGTAAGGCGGCTTATTACTAATGCATCGGTGTCTCCGAGCCCAGGTGCGAATACAGAAAATAGTAAATATGCAATCCTTGGTCTGTTATTATACAATGCCGTAATTACACGCGCACATATGTACTGCATGCGGAAAACAGCAGTAGCAGCTGGAAAACGCGCGTTCGAAACGCGAGACCGTAGAGCTAGGGTGACGTTGTCATTCCGCCGATGTCAAAAGGTACTGTCGGCGATGAGAGAGAGAAAATGAATTGTGCAATGTGGTAATAATACGAGAGCGGATCGTGGCATTTTTTTCTGCGACAGTCATCGGTTTTCCGTCCCTCCCAATTAAGCCAAGTTATACCTGACGTTGAAGCCCGTGCAGCGCGTTATTAGCCCGCGTCTCACTAATCTATTTGCGCAGTTGCGCCAATATTCGCACGATCGTGGACAAATATTTGCGGCCCGATATCGTCGTCGCTGGGCACGTCGCGCGCCCGACGGAGACTTTTCATTCACAAACCGTGTGGAGTGTCGCCCGTGTGCGGGAGTCGCCGATGGTGCTCCGGAGGAACGTGCCTCGCCGCCGCCGTGCGAGTCGCGCGATTCATCGGGGTTGGAAGGAAACTTTTTACAACACGCCCCGCGGACACCAGCGGATCCGGCATGCAGACAGATCCGGATCCTCCTCCTCCTCGATCTTCCGAGAAGCGCGCGTTATCGCGAGAACGATGTTTACTGCGTCGGGATTACCGGAACCGAACCGCTCGTCGGCGCGCGATCGGTTGCAAGATTAGAGGAGCCGACGAGTGTGTGCGCTCCGCGTCCGCGGTTTGCGCTCCTCCACCTCCTCTTCCTCGTCCCCGACAACTCCGCGGGATTCACAGGCGAACGTCTCCGAGCGACGACGGCGTCGTCGTCATCCCGCGAGCGTTGACGCGAGCGGCGCGTGAACGGGCACAAAGGATTCCGCGAGCATTCAGCCAGCGATAACAATCGGCGATGCGCGCGCGTCTCGCTCTCTCTCTCACCCCTGACGCTCGCGACGACGAGCGTGCATGCGCGCGCGCGCGCGCGAGCGAATATTTGTATATTGTCCGCGTACGTACACACTGGTTGGAAAATATCCGTGCACCGAGGTCGTCTGCATTCTGATTCGCGACGCGCGGCGACCACGCCGCCGCGATACTTCTCCATACTCCCGTCGTATTCCGTATCGCGAGGAAACGTCGACGAGCGCGCGCGCGGGGAAGGCGCGGACCGCCGGCGCGATACGACGCCATCCGGTGCGCGTGTGTTCGTGCGTGCACGTACATACACGCCGTTATCGTACGTATGCATGTATGTATGTACATGCATACCGTATCACTCGGCGTGCCGCGCAATCTCTTCATTATCGCGCAGAGATTATTCCTCCCGAAAATTACTCGTTTGTCAGCGTGTCTCTTCCACGCGTCCGGGAGGCGAGTACCGAGCTTGTCATTACTTGTCGGATATCGCGTTTCTCGCGCATATATTTATCATCGGTCTCTACTCTGTTATTTCGCGGCGGCGGTCGGCAATTACGTCGCTACCGCAATAATTGCATAAAAACTCGCCGAAATTAGTGTAAACACGGATGCGCGCTATCGTTATTACATATCGCGCTGTCATTATTAAAGATGACGCAAACGACGAGTCAGCTGTTAAATCATTCGGACGCTGAAAGTCCGGTAAAGAGAAACAATAACGGCGCGAACTGAAATTGGGATAAATTTACGGAATAAAAACGTTTCGTATATATTTCGATACATGTATTTTTAATATGCAGAAAATTAAGAAGTGTTAAAACATATAATTAAAAATTATTACAATCTCTGCCTTACCATTTGAGTAAAGCTATAGCTAATTTCTGTACACTCGATACCGACCAATCGCGGATAAAATATAATTCCTGTCAATGATAATTGATAATAAAAAAAAATTGTTTTTATTTCAAATATTTATTTAAATGTTAAATATTCGATTTCACTTGACTCCACCTTACAGAAAAAGTTTTTATATGCCTACAAATTATGGTTGAAAGCAAATTCAAAGCTGAAAAATACATAATATATGCAATTTCCAATTTTTGAAGTCATTTATCTCTCGACAACACAGTCTTACGTTCCATAGTGAAAGAATTCTATTTTGTGCTCATTTTCAATTGTTTACATTTTACTGTTTTCCAATCCTATCATGACTGTGAATACTTTTCGAATCGCGACGCGTGACGTTTCGAATCGATCGGAATCGTCGTGGCTGCGCCGTGTGCGGAGGGCCGACAGCTGACGGATGAATCGCCAGCTGTCACGGTGACGACGCGACCGTTTGCCGTTTCGCGATGACCGCGAATTATTATTTCGCGATCGTCGGCCACGCCGACAATCCGCTGTTCGAGATAGAGTTCAACAATGCCGGGAAGGACGCGAAGGTTCGTTCGTTCGTTTTGAGGTTAAACTCCGACTCATGCGTCACTTGTCAATCACCCTCTGTTTTTCGTGGTTTTTTTTATTTATTTATAGAAGGAGGATCACTCGCATTTGAATCAATTCATCGCCCACGCGGCACTCGACCTCGTGGACGAGCACACGTGGAAAACGACGAACATGCATCTGAAAGTTGTGGATAAGTTTAACCAGTGGTTCGTCAGCGCGTTCGTGACGGCAACCCACATCCGATTCATCATGGTGCACGACAGCAAGAACGAGGAGTCGATCAAGAACTTCTTCAACGAAATGTATGAGACTTACATAAAGGTAACAGTTACTCTCTACGATGGATGTCGTAGGTTTTTATTCTCCGCCGATTGACATGCACATGTCGATAACTTTATCAGAGATACTCATGTGTTTCGTTTCTCCGTTTCAGTACTCGATGAATCCGTTTTACAAGCTGAACACTCCCATCAAGTCTCTGGGATTCGAGAAGAAGGCACAGTTGTACGGCAGAAAGTACTTGTCTTCGTGAGCGTGACAATTGCTGTTGGTAAAGGAATATCTATAAAACTTACGCTTCTCTTCGTTTTATTCAAGATTTGTTAAGCTACAAAATATGCTATTAATAGGCTTTAGATATAAATTTGATAAATCTTTTCCAATTTAACCCCCGGTATTAAAGCATATCACTTAAAAAAGTTATAATTCACATTTTGATTTTGTACAATGTATACATAAGTTAATTGCACTGTGTAATTGTTGAGTTTATATAAAAAAATTATTTATTATATAAAAGACGAAAATTGTCTTTTATAATATATAATAACTGTCTTTTACATTTATAAAATGCCATGAAACTCGTGCTGCATTTTCTATTCCATTTCCAGATCTTGTATCTGAAATGTAAAAAAAAGAACATATATATGTATCATATGTATATTTATACTCATGAGTCAGAATAATTGTTAAGTGAAATATATATACGGATCACTTTACCTCTTGTACTTTTTGCATTTCCTGGGTCAACAAATTATCCAAGATCTCCTGGAACCGTTGCCTCAGCTTGACATTTTCGATGTTAGCTATTTCGATCTCCTGTTGCTGCCGCCTTTGCCGTAATTCCGCCAATTCCGCGTGGAGAGTAGCGAGACGCGCATCTGGGCAGATTTTCAAGCAGACAAATGTTAAGAATTGTGTGAATCTCTTACAGGTAGAAGTGCTTGTATTTACAATTACCTTTAGACACGGATACCGAGGGCGTAATTATCGCTTCGCTGTAATTGTCTGGTATAATAAATTCCGAGTGAAACTGCTCCAATTTTGGAACTTTTAGCGGGCTAGACTCGCCCTGCTGCTTTTCGGTCTCCGTGTCGCCGTTGTCGTGGAACATGTCTTTACTGAACTCGGTGACCAGTCCGCTGCTCGTCGTCGCGTTGTTACTCGACCTCTCGGAATACGCGGCCTGCATAGAATTGGAGTCCGAGACCCTACTGTCCGCCGAGAGGCGGCTGTTCTCGTCCAGCTCCATCACGTTGATGTTCGCCTCTTCGTCGTCGTCCTCGCTGTCGCTAACTGCCTCGCCGAATATGTCGTGCTCGGCTGAAATATAAATCCGTGAAGTAGAGCAGAGTAAATCTAAAGCGGCGTCTACAATGAGACTTAAGATTTAAGAGAATTAACCAATTGATTATTCTTCTCACATAAGATAAATAATCCACTATAATTGGTCAAGTTTCTTAAATCTTAAGTTTTAAATCTAATTGTAGACGTCGCTTAATTCCTCTTTCTAAATGTTAAGTGGCGTCTACAAATGAGACTCAAGACTCAAGATTTAAGAAAGTCGGCCAATCGATTATTATTCTTACGTGAGATGAATAATCGACTATGATTGGTCAATTTTCTTAAATCTCATTGTAGACGACGCTTTACTCAGAACCCGACACTCACCGACATCCAGACTCTGAGACGTGTTCCCATTCATGCTCTCCCGTTTAGTCTTGACCGTGCCGGACGACGACACCTTGCTGGGCTTCGACGTGTCCTCGTCCTCGCATATCACCTCCCACTTGACGTTAACGGCATCGTTGTCCACTCGCAACAAACGCTTGACCTCCTTCTCGATCTCCGGCGCCTCCACGTACTTCTTCTTCAGAGTCTTCCTGAACCTCCTGCGCCTCACGTTCTTCGTGGGCGGCGTTATGCCGTGAGGCCAGAGAAACTTCTTGTCGACCTTGTTCGGATCCTTCTTCTTCTGCTTGATAGGAGACTCCTCGTCTGTCGCAGTGTGATCTTCCTCTTCTTTACATATCACCATCTGAAGGAGCATTGCGGGGACAATAATGTAATATAAACTCTTTGTTTTCAGATATTGTCATCTACAACACCTCTCCCATTTTACCTGGCATATATCGGCAGTCTTGTAAAAGCTCTTGGTGTCAATGGTTTTTAAGGATTCCACCACCGTCGGCAGGTCCACAACCTAAGCGAAAGTTCATCGAACATGTGTATACAAGTCCACCTTCGTGAATAATCTTTTCTTACAGTAAATTTTGGCACGCCAATAGCGTGAGACGATGAAATTTACCTTAGCGTGGAGTAACCAGTGGTCAACCCTAACCTCACCGTAACGCATATCGTTCTCCAGTTTTATGGTCAATCGGTCTTTTAGAGGCAAATTGCTACGTAACGCCTCCCTCAGTACTCTGGCGGGTTCCTTAAAGAGAATTAATTCAACAGATATAATCCCCGATTTTTTAATTCGTCTATCTAATCTCCGAACTAAGGTTAAGTTCAGATGGAATTACGAGATAGCAATATAAGAAACATACGGGCGGTAACCGCAAAATAAATTGGCTCTCCAATTCGACCTGCGACTCATTGCGATTTTTGTAGTCCGTACTCGAATTGCGATTCATTTTCTTCGGCTTTTTACACAGTAGAATAACCGAAATCCCAAATGGGAACGAAAACTGATGAAAACAGAAATAGGAATGTTTATTAAACGGACAGCACCAGTGCCATCGAGTTTGGGTGGTACATGTGGTAAACTTTTGAGAAACGTTTTCATCAATGTCGATAATAAAGTTGCATTTATAATATACATATATGCATATATGTATGTATTTTTAGGACATTTTAGGAAAAGGGGAAATCTCTCTCATTAAATGTATAATATTAAAAATATTATATATTTAATGATTAAAACGCATGAAAATTTGACCAGCTTCCGCGAGAGCAGCTATAGGTGCCATTTGAAAAAAATCAGGAAAAAGAAATACGCATAAAAATACGCAGTGTAAAAATTTATAGAAGTACAATTTTGTTCTAAATTCTGCGAATTACAAATAGTTCAAAGTAGGATTAAAAAATATTACAATACATATATATGGTAAAACTTTCAAAAATTATACAAATATAAAAGTATAGAAAATTAATTATATTATATGTAAATAATTTAAATAAATGTATATAATATTATTAGCACTGCTACAAATTGTCGCCAAATTCCGTGCAAACTCTTGGCGTAAAATTTGCTCGGAATTTAGCTACAATTGAAAAAGAAAGAAGGATGTGGCATATACATACATATGTATAAGACCCAATTAGCACGGACACGAACCACGTTCTAATGCTATGATTTGATCGACAATGTTTTAAGATAGACGTGATACGTAGTTCCTTTTTTGAAAACGTGGACGTGGGGCGCTAGTGTACGGAGGAGAATCGTCGGTCCGCCCAAAAAACGTGGCCTCTCTCACGCTTCTCCGTTATTAGTATAAAATATGTAATACAAAATATATTAATATGTCAAATAACGTGCATTTAACATATGTTGTATAAATATTAACTTCATCGGAAATCTATTTTTTCGTAGCCGAGGCCACGCGAGGCTCGTCTGCTACGCTCGCGCTGCCGCGCATGTCCCAGGATCCGTCCCACCATCTCGCAAACACTCGCGATGTGTACCGTACCCCGCGCAAGACGAGTGACAGCAGACAGGCTGGCACTGCTGGCAGCCAGACTAGCCAGAGGTTCTGAGTACCCCGGCCGTAACGACCTGTTACCGCGCGGACGCGCTGGGTGGGAGCGGAGCACAAGTGCATTCTCTTTATGCCTGGCGCGGCAGTGAGTCATCGTGAAAGTGCGGGATCGCTGTAGAGCGCGGGACGACGGCGTCATGGAAGTCCTGGACCCGAGCGTCTCCAGGGACGATCAGCCGTTGTGCATCAACGACTCTCTGGAACGAGGTAATCCTTGCGTCATCTCGCAGCGTCGAGCGGGCTCGCGACGACGTTATCTCCGTTCGCGTAATTACACGCGCACCGTTCTGCCTCCCATCCGTTCGCGCAATTACGGCTGCGAGACAGGTTGACGTTGCGCGTTGCATTGTTTGGAAACAAAGGGGACAGCGCGCGAGCAACGCGACGAGTGACGCGCGGCGCAGATGGTCCGCGAGTATCGCGGAAGTGGATACGGATCTGTTATCTGCCGTGTGCCGATCTCACGACCTCCTTCATCTTCCCGCCTCCTCCCTCCTCCCCCTTCCCCCGCGAAAGACGTCAACGCGAATACGTCAGATTTATTTTGTACCAGCTGAGTTACGTCCGCATGTTTTTTTTTTCACCCTGATATTTCTAAGGATTAGACAGGAAATGAATAATTATTAATTATCGATATTATAATGTAATTTATTAATAATAATAATTGATTATTGCTTGAAACATATTAGAGAGGAGATTAATATTTAGAGATATTCATGATGCATTATAATTTTGGACAGATCTGTTTGACAGCTTTCAATTAATATCACCTCAAATCAAATTTAATATTTCAGATTTCTGGTTCTCTAGCATAGAATTATAGATGAATGTTCTTAGAATTGCATAATTTAAGATTTGTCGTCCTTATTCAAGATTGTTCATAAGTGATATATTTCAACTTTTTTTTTCTGTTGACAATATATATACTCATGATGTAATATTCTTTCAGTTAACACGTTGCAGATTCCAGCAGACACTAAATCATGTGTCAAAGCGCGTCACACCCTTGGTTTCTTGGGCTTTCTTGGCTTCGCCCTTGTATACGCCATGAGGGTCAATTTATCTGTAGCCATTGTCTCCATGGTTAATCAGACTGCGATACCTCATACCGAGGAAAATGACACTAGCGATGTTTGTTCTAACACTAAACCGATAAACGGGACTTTCGTACCGGTAACTCTATCTTTTTTTCGTACACTTATCTGAATCTTAATCGTTACTTTTCATATCATATTACTCTACTGCATTAATCATATTACCTTTCATATCATTTTACATATTAAATCTTTTGTGTTCTCGTTATTACGTCATGATAGATATTACTTATCATGTGACGTTAGTCAGTCAAACTTATCACGCTAAAATGTAACACTATCCTGTTTCTTTTTCGTATTAATGTATGATAAGCATGCTAGCCATCTCTTGATATCTCGACATTTGTCACAGGAATTCTAAGCTAGCATAAATTAAATAATGAAATATTTATCATAAATTTGATAATTTTTTTGTGATTTCTTATTTATTTCATTAAACAATAATGTCATTATTAAAAACACCAATAAAAGAATTTCTTTTTATTGATATTTAAAGAGAAATGTGCCTAAATATTGCGTTTTAATTTGCAATATTTTAAAATTGGCACATAACTCTTCAATTAGATCCTTTCTCGGAACAAACCCGTATATTGTATAGTAGTTTTTATTATTTTACATTTCTGAAATTAATTTCGATGTTATTTCAGAGCGCGGGAGAATTTGCCTGGAGTGAAAAGACTCAAGGTATTATATTAGGCGCGTTCTTTCTTGGCTACGTAACTACAAATGTCCCGGGTGGCAGGATGGCTGAGAAAATGGGCGGCAAGTTGATCTATGGTCTGGGGGTGTTTCTGACCGCTGTTCTGACCGTGATAAGCCCTTTCGCCGCGTATTGGGGTCTGGTACCATTTCTGGTTGTACGAGTCGCAGAAGGATTTACTGAGGTAAATGTCCTGTTTTCCATAATACTTCTATGCGGAAATTATTAATATTTGTTCATATGTGTAGGGAGTAACGTTTCCTGCGATGCACAGTATGCTGGCACATTGGGTGCCCCCGTTAGAGAGGAGTAAATTTGCCGCTCTAGTCTACGCAGGTAATTTGTTTGCGTTTGCCTTTCGACGGCTAAAGAATTCTCGAAAAGTTCTCATTACTGATATCCTTTTCAGGTGCAAATTTCGGAACTGTCGTCTCGTTACCAGTGAGCGGCTGGCTATGTTCCTTAGAATTGTGGGGCGGTTGGCCCCTTGCGTTTTATCTGTTCGGCGGCCTCGGTCTCGTGTGGTATGTGTTCTGGGTGATATTCATTTACGATACTCCTTCGCAACACTCGAGCATCGATCCTTCCGAGAAGGCGTATATCGAGGCTAGCGTCGAGAAGAAGGACGAGGTATTACACGTTTAATACAATAGTAATGTACGTCTGCAAAGTTATCGTGTTTGATTTAAATGACGTCGAAATCGATTTTCGAACGACAGAACGATGACCCGGGAGTACCTTGGCTGTCCGTCTTCACCTCTCTTCCTATATGGGCCATCGCTATCACGCAGTGCGGTCAGTCCTGGGCCTTCTACACTCTTCTGACCGAGCTGCCGACGTACATGGACAAGATTTTGCATCTGAACGTACAGCAGAACGCATTCCTCTCGGCGTTACCTTACCTGAGCGCTTGGCTGGTGGGCCTCGGTATCTCGAGCTTCGCGGACGCGCTCCTCGCACGTCGTCTGATCTCACCTCTCGCCTCGTTCAAACTGTGGAACACGGTCGCCTCGCTGGGGCCCAGTCTCAGCTTCGTCGGCGCTATCTGGGCCGGATGCGATCGTATGACGGTGATGCTGATGCTCGCCGGATTGGGATCTCTTCAGGGCGCGGTGTACGCCGGCAATCAGATGAATCACATCGCGCTGGCGCCACGTTACGCGGGTACTCTGTACGGATTAACGAACGCCGCGGCGAACGCGTGTGGTTTCTTGGCGCCGTATGTCATTGGCAGTATAGTAGAGGGACACGTTAGTATATATTTTCGTTGCATTTATTTTCCTTTCAAGCGTACATTAGGATGCAGTTGTATGTTTTTTTTTTTTTGCATTGCAGGAAACCCTCGCACGCTGGCATATAGTTTTCTGGATGGCAGCGGGAATAAACATGGCTACCAATTGCTTCTACTTGATGTTCGCGTCCGCCACTGAACAGCCGTGGAGCAAAGGTGGTAGTTGATGACAATGTCGCATTAGAACTGCGATATTAAACGTGGAAAATAACATACTTTTTAATCACGTTGCACATAGTACGTTTTAATTTCGGTTGGTCAGTTTTATATAATTCGGTATAGATTTGTTACCAACATTGTTATTTCGGAAGATAATTTATTTCTACAGCTTTTCTAAAGTTGTACTTATCGTTGAGCGATACGTGCAATGACAAATGAATTGAATTTCGGTATTATCGAACTTTATTGCCGACACGTAATACACAGAGGTGATAGACGTATCGCCGACTGGCTTTCGTGTCAGATAATTGAGATGGATTAGCATATTTTTCACCTCCCCATTTTGTGCTTCACCATTTTATTGATCCAGCTACATCTTGTCTGGATACATAAAAAGGTCTGTAATCCCATGAAGAAATTAAGTAAATACAAGCACTAATATTGACATGATAGCAGGGTGTTCTCAGTGGTACAAAAGATGGTATGTACAAAAGATGATTGTACGTAGTAAATCGAGAATGTAGAATAAAATGATTTCAAGACTTTGTTTACGAAGAAATAATTTTGAAAATGGAAAATTAATGATATACAAACATAAAATTAATATCCTTGTACTTTTTTAAGCATGGATGATTTGTAACGACATTACGCACATAATGCTGAATTCATTTTAATTGCAATTATTGAATATTCTATAAATAAAAAAAAGTACATTCCATTTTTAATAATATAATAATTAAATTATTTTAGAGATATAGTAAATATTTACTTTTTTTTGATAGACTTATATTTGATAGTTGTTTTCGGGATAATTTGAGACATGATACAAAATCGTTAGAAATTATTTTAAAAAAGTATAGATATTAATGTTTAATTTCGAATTTTAATATCAATTTTTTTCAAAAATAAAGTATTATACGATAATATTCTATTCTGCTTTGTCAATTTATTTTTACATGTAGAATATCTTTTTGTACCAGTTACAGAACTCCCTGTTTATGGGTACGAAACAGCATTTAATTTTATATAAATATATATATATATATATAAATATCTCACACAACAGTATATACAGTAGACCAAAAAATTTTAACGTTTGAAACGTAATATATATGTATATATACATATACCTCTTTTTTATTGTATTTGATAAGAATGATGTATATGGATTATAAACTAGAGAAAGAGCAATTAAAATTATTAGTAATGTTATTAAAAGCACTATATAAATATTTTCTATTTATAATTTAAAAGGATATTTGTTTTTATCTTTAAAAATATTTTAATATAAAATGATTTACGGCTTTAAAAACAAAGGTATTATTTATTTATAATGCCAAAGGGATTAGTAAGATAAACGGCTTCTCTATGATAAGTGAAATTGTAACAGTATTAATACCATTGATATAGTATACATTTCTGATAGTGGAATACGTAAAAATGATATACATATGGGTGCAAAGAAGTGATTTTGTCGTTCAAGACAGCAGGATACATGTATTCATAGAAATTTCGTTTCCGATATACAGTTTCCGAAGTATACCGATATGAAATAAGTAGAAATCGTTAGCGATTATACCTAGTACGACGAAAAAAAAATCATATGGAATATTGCATGCATATATTACCTATATATATTTAATCTATCTAATAATATGTTTAACAGTAATGTGTTGCAAAAATTTGCGTAATTGTATGCAAAGTAATATACTTCGCGTTTTAATTTACGACAAAAAATATACGATTAATTATTCTGTGTGCGAATTGTACAAATAATTTTATCGATTTGTAATGATCGCGTTGAATAAGCAATGAACAATCGTACAATAACAACAATCGGTTATTTATATATAAATTTTTTCATCATGTTTCTACGCATTCCTCCAATAAATTTTTTTTACGTTAAAGTATACATTGTGTTCCGTTTTTTTTTAGTTAAATAAATGTCCTGAATTAAAACCATTACAAAATATCAATTTGTTATTTTAGGGCGAATAGAAATTATGATTAAATATAAAATTGATAGATGATAATATAAAATTGATAATATTAGACAAGTGTAAAAATGATCTTGATCAAATCATGTATGTACATTTCTCATATTTATTCTTAATCCTAAAACGAAAGAATTGCTAACTTGAATTTACGTCGTCTTTGTTTTTAGCAGTAAGCTCGAAGATCATATCTCGCATGCGGCTCAATTCTTTCAATTCCCCTTTCATTCTCTGGATACTCCTATCTTTTTCGAGTATCGTTTGTTCATATGTCTGTATCATATGTGTCATTTGTTGTATCTCTTGCTTGAGCGCGGATATATCGCTCTGGTTTGCTTCTATCTCTGCACTCTTTTTCTCTAAGATCTACAACACATACAAAATATAATAGAATTTATTTAAAAAAATTTTGGGGGTCAAATGTGTACACAAGAATTACTGTACCTGTTCTTTTTTGCCAAGGGAATCTTTCATCTTTTGTAGAAGTTGGCTTAATTCGTGATTTTTATTGCCTATATTCGTAGCCTTTGCTTCAGCACTTAAACGTTCACTGTCTAATTCCTTGACCTTTTTCGTTAATATATCTATTTTATTGTTACTATCTTCCAATTCCCTCGTACTTTGCGTTAATTTCTCACTTAAAACTTCCAAATTTGTCGACTTTTCTATCACAATTTTTTTCAAGGATTCAATCTCCTAGAAATACAACAAAAAAAATGCGTTATTATTATAAAAGATATTTGTAAGAGTATTCCTATATTTAGGATGCAACAGTTATTATTATAAATGGTAAAATTTGAGCACTAACTTGTTTTTTTATAAGAAGTGCCTTTTTAGATTGGTCTTCCATTTCGCTAAGCTTGCCTGTTAGCACGGACTTCTCCACTTTTATTCCTTCGAAACACTGCTGGGTATCGAATAATAACTGATGTAACCTACTAGATTCGGCTACTACTTGCGCTAACCTGTGCTGTAGACTAGTAGCGTGATTATTCGCCGCTTCTAAACTGGATTGCATCGCCCTTTCGGAATGTCTCATTGCTGCTAACTTTAAAGATGTTTATAGTTACAACATGACAGATGTATCATGCCAAACTGCAATGTAAGCGCAAAAAGGAATATCACATGTATACATTTTGTACCTTGTATTCGTATAATTCCATTACTGCAGACGTTGGAATATCACTAATTTGGTTCGACTCGAAGGCTGATTTAAGCTTAGCTAAAAATGTATCGAGGCGCTCCTCTTGCGCGATGGAGAATAACGGCGCGAGTTCGTTCCCGGTGTAACTCAGGGATGCTTTATTCGAGACTTCCAATACGTTGCTGTTGGTGCTCTGAACCAATATCAACGGTTCTAATTCTTTCATGCAAAGTGCCACCGCGGAAACACTTGCCAAAACAAATTCTATATGTACAACTGTCACACGTTAAATTAAGACGAACATGCGTGTTACTCGTATTCGAAGCGCTTACCACTCTTGCGGAAATCCAATCGACGACGTCAACTGCAGGACTTTCTGCCTAACTTCCCCGTCACCGGTGAACAACGCCAGGGCTATTATCATCTGCACTTGTTTTCTACTGAGCAATTCGGCGTACAGTGTTAACCAGTTGGAGTGATTCGTTGCCAAGTCTGCTGTCAGAGATAACGCGTGGATGTAAAGATTGGTAGAGGCATTCTGCAAAGCCGGAAACATGTATTTTTAGTACAATTGTAACGCGTTACTATTTTTTTTTGTCTTAAATTTGTATTGTATCAAATATCAACCTGGACAAAGTTCCCGGTCCAATCTCCAGCGGCGGAAAACTCATTGTCCAGCACGCGGCTGAACAGTCTGCGCATCGCGTGCTCGCTGAACGACTGCATAATCTTCATCTTCAACGCGGGAGTCTTAATCATCTCCTGAAACAGCTGCATCAGTTCAGCCTGCTTCATTTCCGTTTCCGCGTTTTGACCCTGCCCGTTCACTTCCTCCTCCGGATTCGTTATTAGCATAAGGACAGACGGGTCCAGCTCCGTTAGAACTTCGGCAGTGGTCTTGGTGCGCCGGGAGTCGATTATCACGCTTCGTATGAGCGCCAGAGCTTTCGAGCACACCTACGTTTTTCGACAGAAAATTTTTGATTGAATTACTGATTTTAACTTCTCACGTATCCTCGTTAGCATATTTCGAATTGCATTAATAATCAACGAGAGAGATGACAATAGAAGATTACGTACTTGTTCTACAGGTACCCACGTCATAGCCGATCTTATACACGCAGGATACAAAGGTGTCAGGGCAGTTAATTTCAGCTTCACCAGTGACAGTAAAAACTCCATTATAAGAGCGACGCATTCCGGGTCTGTGTTCTCTTCCAGAGTGGCCAATATATTTTCGATATCCCTGCCATAACTGGTCGGTACCGAAAACGTAAAATATGCACGATCATTAAAATATTCTATATTGTATTATATTACGTCACGTAAGAATCCGATTTTGATCGGCTTACTTCGAATATGTGAGCAGGACGTTCCGCGAATGCTCGTTTTGCCCGACGTCGTTAAAAAAGTCGACGATATGCCTCAGCAATAAAACGTCTCTCTGTCTCATCGCCATTCTGAGATTGACAAACGTCAGCGACGCAAAGTCCATGATATATTTCTCAGATATGTTCGTGTTGGTCGGCTCCAATATGATCAACAGTTTACAGCATTGCACGCTAGTGTTGACGTGATCTTGGAGCTTCAGCAACGTTCTGATAAACGCCTTGGTATTGACGGTTCGCATCAGCGTGTACACCGCCGGAAGATTCTTGTAACACAGATTAACCAGCACTCCTAGGGAAAGGGCGATGATGTCCGCCTCCTTCGATTGCGCGACCCACTGCGTCAAAATGGAGATCAGGTACGGTAGATGAGCCTCTTGCCACGAGATCTTAATTCCGTACGTTAACTCTTGAAGTAACTTGAGCACTCGTATTCTCTTTTCAGTCGTCAGATTCGCCTGTGCAAGGGGAACGAAAATTCACTTTGTATTACAACTTGATGCCATTATGAATGGTATCTTTAGTGGCGTTTCAATTAAACTCCATACCTCCAGTAATCTCGCCAATATCGTCGCGAATTTGTACGTGTGGATGAGCGACTGTCTGGCAGGTACGTTCCGGCAGGCATTCTGCAAAACGTCCACGGCGCTCCAGATCAGAGTGGATCGCGATCCCAAGGAGTTCATGAGCTCGTACAGGCTCACGTAGAACTCCGCGGCGACGCTGGTCCCGGGGTCAAATATACTCAGGTCCAGCGAGGCGCTTATCACCTGAGAAACACAAATTTACGATAAACGGGAGCGCTCCTTGTGATATAATCGCAATATCGGGCGCGCATCAAGCATGCGAGTGTGCACACTTACTCCAAGGCTTCTTTGTAAAGCGGAGGTTACGCTCTCGCTGGGGTGCTTGGTGTAATCCAGGGCCGCCGATATGAACGTTCTCATGTGCTGATATTTCTCCATTCTCGCGGCGAAATATTTCACAGAAAGACCGCAATTTTCCGCGTGACAGACGCCAACGTGAGCACAGCCCGATTTCCTTTGGAAAAAATATATACCGTCACGCGTCTCCCAAATGCTGTCACGAGTCAGAAAAATCGACGGGGGTGCTTATCCAGAAGGTAACGGGACTCATAGTTCGACGAGCATTACGTTTCGTCGCCGACAATTCTCGCGTGTAAACAAAAGGCAGCGGATGCTGGGATCTTAAACGCGGACGCCCATTTTTAAAAACCGATTTGATTCAAATCAGCCAATCGCGGCCGAGATCGCGGCGACCAATCGGCTGGTAGCTTAAGTGACGTTTTCCGTGGGACGAGTTGCTCCGTTTTCGGACATGCTGATTGGTTGTCGGTAGATATAGTCCCAAAAAATTCCAGAAATTCTTTTGTCCGATGGTGATGCAGCACGCTCGAAAAGCTCGTAAGTACGTCTATTTCGCTTTCCTCGTCCATTTTCTGCAAATTTATTGTACAATTTGTTTATGTCAAAATATTTGTAACTAATAATTAATTAGTTTAAGTAATACTTTTAATTAATTTATTGTTAATTGATAGTATATTTATCTTTATCTTTTTCTAATATAAGAAAGAGATCATAAACAGTATAAGTTAAACCGAGATTGAAGTGTTAATTTTTTACATTTGCGGAACCGGACCTTAATTCGCGTTTCTAATCGTCCTTTCGCAGACTCGAGTACCGGATCGCGACGCGAGATGGCGTCGCCGTCGACGGCGCATGGAAACGCTGGCGCGACACGCCATCGGTGGTTCGTACTTACTGCTTCCTACTTGTCCGTACTTGTCCGTAGTGGTCTCGGTACGTATGCGTTCTCGGTAGACTCGGCGGAGAGAACAAAACCGTGTGTCGGGTGGGAGCCGCACGAGAGGCGTATCCGCTGAGACCTCGCGTTTCGCTCGTCGCGGGAGACCGGGCGACGACGATCCGGGCGGGTGTGTAATCCACCTTGCGTACGCGCGAGAGCCCTCTCGGCGAAGCCCGAAGCGGAACGAAACGAACGGCGAAAAGTGACGCAGCAACCGTATGCATCGCGGCGCGGTGTCGGTAATCTCATTTTCTCTCTCGCTTCCTCTCTGCATCTCCCCCTTCATTCTTTGTCGCGCTCTCTCTTTCTCTCTCGCTTGCTTTTTCCTCCGTCTCTCCTCCCTCTCCCCTCAACGGAGTGTCAAAGTTCCGTGACTACCACTCGTCGTCGACGTATCCGTCGGTCGTCGGTCGACCGATGTCGATGTAGGTTACGAGGAGAGGAGAAACGAACGATCGCGGGGTGCGAGTCCGTGGAAGTGTGACGCGGCCGGGCGGCGACTGACACGCACCTCCCACGGGGGAAAAAGAAAAAACGGAAAGAACGTCGTGCACGCGCAACGTAGTAGTACATCGAGTGCCGAAGCGGAGCGACCGAGCGAGCGAGCGAGCGTGTGTAGAGCGGGGCAGAGAGCGAGAGGAGAGCCCACGGAGACGTCGGAGAGTCGGACGAGACCTGCGGCTGCGAGAGAGGAGCGATCTCTCTCCGAAGGAGGCTCTCGCCTGCTATCCCGGCGGGAGCTGTCATAAATGTGCACATTCTACGTAGACTGCGCGATCTATGCACGGTCGACGGGCCGATCTATCGGTGGCGAGTGCTGATCGTCGTGCCTGACGTTTCCGCGGCTCCGGCAGCGAGTCGACGTTAAATCATCATCATCGTCTTCGTCGCGGCATTGCTCCTGGTGGTCGCTGCTGTCGCCGATCATCGCCGACGTCGTCGTCGCCCCGAGAAGCAGCTAGCCCAGCCCAGTGTACCTATCTAACAGCGTGCCCCTCGACAACGCGAAACAGGTTAAACATAAACATTCTTGGCAGGTGTCCGTCATCCTGAGAGAGAGAGAGAGAGCGCACGCGAACGCGCGCACAATTAGTGGGCGAATGAACGAGTGAGAGAGAAAGAGAGAAAGAATCCTAAATTATACCCTCCTCCAAGAAACGGCCGACAACGCGGACGGCGAGGGGGCAGGAGGATGTTTATACTGGATGATGCACGCTGGTACATACATCCGGACGGCGAGGGGGGAGGGAACGGTGAACGCGCGTGTCGTCCTGTACTGTCGTGTCACCCGCGACCGCGCTCTCCCCATCCCGCGCGCGCGCGAGGGCAGCGCTTACAGTGTACAGGGGAGCTCTCGGAAGTTTCTTCCCCCGGGGGATTGCCCGATATATTTCGGATGTCGCTGACGTTTCGACGGGCGGTGACAAGTTACCTCAGGGCAGTGACGATCGTGGCGCATTCATTCCCGTTCCCTTTATTCGCCTCTCTCTCTCTCTCTCTCTCTCTCTTTTTCCTTCTCGCTCGCTCATTCGTTCGTTCGTTCATTCGTTCGTCGCTTGCTCGCTCGCTCGTGCTCTTTCTCTCTCTCTCTCCCCCACGATCTTTTTCCGCTATCTCACATCGTCCATCTCCCTCTGTTCCCTCTTATTTGCACACATACATACGCACGCACACGATGCGCGCGCTTGCGCGTATAACGTATACACATTACAACAAGTATATATACACGACATAAGCTGTTCTCCTCGTCTCCTTCTCCATTCCTCCTTCGCGCTACGTCGGGTGCATCGTTTTTTTTTTTAACGGTTTCTCATAATTTTTCGATAACACCCCGGACTGTGCGCCCAAGGTTACGGGAGGTGTATGACGACGATGATGTAGGGTGTGATCGTATTCAATCGGGTTTTCCTTTCGACGACGGATGCCACCGCGCGCGGTGAGAAGGCAAGACAGCCAGGCAGGCAGGCGGGCGGCACTCGCGCGACGACGACGACGACGACGACGTCGTACATAGAGCGCGCGAGCGGAGAGCTCCTCCGTCGTCGGTCCTGGTTTTTTTTTCTTTCCACGAACGTTGCACGTATGATCTCGTGATCACCGCCGAGTAAAAGTCGGAGTCTGCGGGTGCATCGCTCCTTCCCTCCCTCCGGGGTCCCCCCCTTCCTCTCGGCCCCTCCCCACACACCGTGCGGCGACCGCTCCACCACGTATATTTCGTTCTCCTTCGCACCGACGGCCTCTCCCGCCGGCCTCCCCCCTGGCTGCGCGCAGGAAAGAGAGGAAAGAAAAATAATGTGCGCCGGAGGACGGTATATCCGACGACGACGTTAGCGCCGAGACTAATTGGATAATACAATTAACAGTGCCGCGGATCTCCTAATGGGTTGAAGCGAGGCCTGTTTTCCTATCCCGCCACCCGCCTTCCCTCCACCCTTCAGATAAGCCTAGGCTACCTTTGACTTTTTATCACACACAGTGGTGCACGCGCAAGTAAAATCCGTCGATTCTCGTCGTCGGTCGCGCGGAGTCCCGCGGAGCGCACCCGCGTGCGGTGCCGAAGTTTAATTTAATTAGCTCCAATAGGCACGTCGGATCCTCCTCGCCAGTGATTCATTCTCCTCCGGCTCGCCGCTTCTTCCACCGCCGTCGAGATCTCTCGTGCCGGTGCCGCCGCCGCCGCCGCCGCTCGCCCGTCGTCTTGAACGGAGGAATCCTCGGAGTCTTGGATTCTTTTCGTTTTTCACCCCGCAATCGTTGTTTTTCTGAAACATTCTTATCTTATCGCTGGTACATTCGTGTTTCACGAAAGTATCTCCTCTTAAAATGATCCCCCCTGCCTCCCGCGCGCGTTTCTTCTCGCGATTATACTTGATATTGACTGCTACTTTCGGTTGTGCTTTCATTTAAACCTCCGTCGTGTTTTTGTGTCTCCCGTGTATTGTACTTGTTGTTTGGCGTTTCCTAGGTACGTGGACTCCGCAGACAATGCAAAAATATTGTAATTAATTCCTGTGCGCCTGTTCATGCGAGATCTTATCTGTCAGGGTATAAAGCTCCAGTATAAAAATAGACGTTTATCTGGCGAATTAAATTTTCTGTAGTGTGCAATGATAATTGAAATTTATAAAACTTATGATATGTCACTTCTCTACATACAATGATAAAGCATATAAAGTTTTTTTATACATACCAAAAAAATCAATAAAAAATATTTGTTTTTATTACGTTGCAGAGTACATTTTCGCTAAATGCTTCTAAAAAAAAAACTTACTATTGCAACACATTATTATTGCTAGAATGATATACTAATTTTTCTGTTCTCTCTTTTTTTAATAATACTTAAATGTAATAGAAGATAGAAAGAAGATATCACTAGACATGCAATCTATATATTCTGCAACTTATTGTGAAATAGAAGAATGCTCCTCAATTACCCCATAAATATATCCTATGGTTAATAATATAGCTAGCAATATTGTTAAGAGTCAGTGAAATCGCAGTATTTCATTCAAGGTTGAGATTATTATTATTATATAATTAATTTTCTTTCCAGGTGATCATGGCGACTCGGGGTGCGGCCCAGAGGCCGAACGGATCGACACAAGGGAAAATTTGTCAGTTTAAACTAGTTTTACTCGGTGAATCGGCAGTTGGGAAATCGAGTCTTGTTTTAAGGTTTGTCAAAGGACAGTTTCACGAGTACCAGGAGAGTACGATTGGCGGTAAGAATATTTGCGATGCAATCGCTCTTTAATGCCATATTTTCTTCTTACATCTCTAATTGTATTGCCACTACCGCGAATATTATTATTATTTCCAGCTGCATTTCTAACGCAAACCGTATGTTTGGACGACACGACTGTAAAATTTGAAATCTGGGATACCGCGGGGCAAGAACGTTATCACAGTCTTGCACCGATGTATTATCGTGGCGCACAGGCAGCCATCGTCGTGTACGACATAACAAATCAGGTAGGTAGTTTCTCGTGTGAGTTTAATGGAGAAGAAGGTTTAGAACAAAAAGTCAACGAGAAAGAACAATAGAATTAATTGATACTTGTTATTTCACTAGGATACATTCTCGCGTGCCCAAACATGGGTGAAGGAATTGCAGCGCCAAGCCAGTCCGAGCATAGTAATAGCATTAGCTGGAAACAAGGCAGATTTGGCAAACAAGAGAGTCGTCGAGTACGATGAAGCTCAAACGTATGCGGACGAAAATGGCCTTCTTTTCATGGAAACATCTGCTAAGACGGCAATGAATGTCAACGACATATTCCTTGCAATTGGTGAGTTGTGCATACTTTTTGTTTCTCTCCCGTTTTAGAATTTAATTCTACATTACTCGCGGATAATTGCATAAAAATTGAGCTCTGAAAGTGACATTGGTATTTTCAATTCACATGAATATATAAATTTGTCCGTTCAGTTTCAAACTGTTTAAATTTCCTGTTTCATTTGATAATAAGTACGCAATCAGAAATGTTATCCCATCTTATATTACGTTATTATCACTAATTAAAATGCGTGGTAACTGCAATTTTATATCTGCTTGATAATACATTACGTTGAACGGTAAAAAGAAAACAAAATTCTAAAATGTGTCTGCAATTTTATAAAACAAACGTTGATATAATTTTACTACAGCGAGATAATTATTTTTACAGCTAAAAAGCTTCCTAAAAACGAACAGTCAGGAAGCGCAAGTACGAGTGGTCAAGGCCGTCGATTAGTCGAGTCAGATGGGCAAAAGGCAGCAACCGGCAATTGCTGCAAGTGATTATCTAAATCCGTATGTGTCTCACAATATATTCGTATCTATATATTTTTACATTATTTGAATATATATATATGTATATAATATATATATATATATATATCTTTAAAATTAATTGAAACGATGAGAGACATTATTCCACTGATGAGAGAAACCAGCAAATATTTGATATGCCTAAATGAATATGTTACGAATCAAATGTTCAGTGTAACGACATGTTCAGATATTTTTATAATATTAGAATATATAATGAAACGAAAGCGCGATCAAAAGAAGAACGGGGAAAACGGGAATATATCAATTTGATATTGCGTAGAGAGTAGTAGACGTTTGCACTTTAAAATGCTTTTAGCAGATTTTTTGTATTAGTACGTCATAATAATGGGATATCCGAGTAGTCATGCAGTTTCATAGAGTATATTATATTTCTTGTTATGTTTATGATATTTTTTATAGCGTATAATTCTCTCTTTCTCGACTTTTGCTGCCGCCTTTATATTTACTGAAATAGTAGATATATAAAGGCAGGCTGGAAATAGACAAGAAGGTAAAGAGCGCGGATTTGAAAGTAAGAGATCCAATATATATGACCATAAAATTTATAATTAATATGCAGGATATAAATGTAATTGTACCATTGCTGTATAATAGTTAGCTAAACATTCGACAGTTTCTTGTAATTAAAAGGTGGTTCACATAAATGTGTGTGTGAAGAGAAAACGATTCTAAATTTTACGATGTTTCCATGTTTCTCAGAGAATTTTTCTTTTTAACAGTATATTTGTTCAATAGATATACAAACTTCATCCAATATAATTGATCCCATATACACTTAAAATAATTCTTTAGCCAAAATCTTTTATTACTTTTAATCAGTTGTCAGATTGGAGGTTGTTTCACGGTGTCGTTGTTAATCGAACCTTTTAATAGCGAGTCTTTAATATTCTTTCAACGTATTTCTATTAGATTTAAATAGCATTTACATGTGACAGCTTTATTGAAGTCAGAATTTCATTGATTGCGAATAAAAATTATAATCTTGTAATTGTGATACATCCAAAAAGCATAATACTTCTTTTTTATTAGTTTGCTCGTTTTATTGTATATTCACCCGTGATTAATTTAAGTGTACTATTCACAAAATTTCGCGAAAAAGACGTTATTTAATATAAGGCATTAGATATTCCCTTAGGCACATTGTAGCGTGTTTACGTGACACTCTATATATGTTTTATAGATATTATAAATTTATAAAGGTTTCCTTTCTTCTCGGAGGACACTAATTTCTGACTGATAAAGGTGCTACAAGAATACATGTGCATGATTATCCATTGTGCAAGCTTGTGGAAATGTTTCTTGTAATTTACGCTAATGCTCCCTAATATTTCCTGTGCAATGATTCGTATCATTGGATTGTATATCTGAAATATTATTTTGTATTAATAATAATAATAATAATAATAGGTAAAGCTGTTTAAAATTGTTACGAAAAAAAGAAAGAAAGTTCTCAGGGTGCAATCCTCTTCACAATCTCTAATATTGTTGTATCCTAATTATATATTTATTCTTATTTCCGCTATGAAAATACGACTATCTAGATATATTCTGTTAAAAAGCCACAGGTAGGTTCTATTATTTCTGTATAGAGAAGATTTTAATATTTACCAGGCAAAAAAATAAAATAAAATAAAATGTTTTACAGTAGTTACAGTCTTGTGCATTGTAGATATTCAACAATTGTAATACAGTACATTATGGAATCATATATTGTGACTCATTATCCTTATCATTTATGTAAAGGAAATAAAAAAAGACGATCTTTTTGTATACGCTCGTAAGCTGTACATTTTGCATTACACTTGAAAATAATTAACAACGATACACACGCTACTTAAATAATTATATTTATTACCATTTTATTTCTACGGAGGAAATTATTTATTCCTCAAAGATTCTTGATTAAATTAGGTAAGTTGTGCAAGTAAATTGTTAATTTTCCGAGAAAGTTCACATCTCGACACAATTTTGTATCGTTGACCTGTAAAACTTTTAAATGAAACTTTGCTCGATGTTTACTTCCAATTATATTAATTAAATCTACGTTTATACATATTTAGAATAATATTGCAGTAGACGCGCTATCTATTTCTGATTACAGATATGTACTATAATCTACAAAGATAGGTGCACCACGAGTGTGCTACGATGAATTTGAGAAGAAGACACACACAACAGGGGAAAAATTACAGAGTGGGAAGTGAACTGTGTGGGACATTCGCAAACATTTTGCTCGAGTGATTGACTAAGAGTCTGCGTCTCAATGTAATCGACGATATATCATCTATTTTGAGTATCAGATCTATTAAGAGGTGGTAAAAGAAAAGCTCCCATTTGTAATTCTAGTAGTGTAATGGGCGGTGTTCGTTATAAATATATAAATATATATAAATACACATTATATATTATAAATCATATGGGTAAAAATATGATTTATATATGTAATAAGTATATATAAAAAAATGCTAATGATAATAAATAATAATATTAATAATAATAATTAATAAAAGTATAATACACCGTTAATATTACCGTAAAATACCGATAAAGTAACAGTACATTTAAAATATGCAACGTCTAATGAATTTTTGGCACGCGGAGATCTTGTAAGATAGGAGAGGCTATTCCTGCTGCTATTACTATGTATTTCCTTTCTTAGTTTGTAACACGTATAACAATTTCTTGCTCTAAAAATATATTGTATATTAATTTTATTGACAACTCATAATGAATTATAAATGATTACACGGCAAAAAGAATAAACTTGTGAATATTACGACGCCTCTTGATAATTGCCCATTTATTCGACCGGAACTCTGTAGAAAGTATAGATTTATACAGAAAATTAGATAATTTATTGTTTTTTTTTTAATATTAATTCTTTTGTTAATATGGACTTACTTATATATTCACTCGATACTTCACACAAATATTGATATGCTGTGTTTAATAAAGATACTACCAACATATCTATATAATCATTATGAAATACTGGTACATAGCATAGAAATGAATAACCCGTGTGTGTGACAGCGGGCCTGATAAAACGGAGACGGACGCGATAATAGATATAAAATTAGTCTCTATCCAAGAAGTGTATCATGCCGGATGATACGGGAATTTTATCTAGGAGAGTACATTCCGCGCCCGAGTTGAAAACCTATACAAATTATGACGATATATGCGGACCTTGGAAATTTGATAGTGTACCGTTGCATGGTCAATGCAATCATTTATCTTTTAAATTGATAACGTCCGAAGATATAACTTACATGAGAGAGCAAAGAGATCGAGAATCAATTTTGCAATTTCTTGGTAAAAATTTGAACTCTGATTAAAATTATTAGGATTACCAGTAATATAACTTTATAAGCAATAAATGTCTTGTAACTTATATTTTTATTACATTTCAAATCTGTCATAAATACGATAAATATATGTGCTATTTTTCCAGAGGAAAAGATTTTATCTAGTATACCGTACAAAAAGGAAAATAAAGAGATACTTGCAAAACTTCTATGGCAAACTTTTAGGTTTTTCAAGTAAAATATTTAACGCTTATTCATACCTTTAATTAGCTGGGATATTTTTGCTTCATGTCTGTTTTTTTTCCTACGACTTACGTATAATTAGAGCCAATGTAACTATTTTAGGAAGAACCAATTTACTGACCAACAAATTGCGACAATTATGAAATTAATGCTTTTAACTCACAGTTTTTATCTTGCAAACTATTGGAACACAGTTGAAGAAACGTATAAATATTTTTTTGAACGTGTTCTTGAATGTACCGTTATGGTAATTATTTTAATCGAGCATTTTAATTACATACATTAATTTCGTATCGATTATATTTATCTTCCATATTTAAAAAAAAATCCTAGGATCCACCAAAATGCGCAGAAATATTTACGTCGGATCAAGCTGAAATGGTGCTTGAATTTTTTCGCGAAACATATTTGGAAAATATCGTATTATTGCACCTCGTTTGTACGACTCACCACTGTATTGTCATGCGATTTGACGACGGAAATGAATGAACGATGATATGCTCGCACACGTTACACAAGAAACGTCTGTTTATTTAAAAAAAAAAGGGATACATTAGATTAATATATATGTATATATACGTATAAAATTACATCTACATAAAAGAAAACGCAGCACAAACTAACGTAAATCGCGTTACAAATTACTACGTTCCGTATATTCAAACGTTAAAACTTTTGCTTCATATTACTTCTTCAGTCTTTAACAAAATAAATCCCCTCTCTTCCTTCATTTGCTTGTAGAAGAGGACTGATAACCGTAGTCACGGTTCTCTTCCAGCGAAGTATCGGATTCCGTTCCGTTCTTAAAATTTTCATTCCACCACCGATTATTTTTACGAACCTCATTTATTAAATGTTCCATCTTGGGAAACCACCACGAATTGCCACACGTTGATGTACGTCGACCAATCTTGCTTGGTTTCGTTGAATATTTCTAGACACAAGCACGAAGCAAATATATAAATATCAAGCGACGCTGAGAGTTTCTTTTTTTGTTTTTAACAAAATGTACTAACCTTGCGCAAATCTGTACAGTTTAAGTTCGAAATTAGATCTGTGTCCGTAGTCTGATGCGCTGCAACTGATGGTGACATATAACCGTTTACGTGCGCTTTCCTAAAACCTCTGCCAGTTAACTTGTGCGTTCTTTTCAATTTCTGCGCCAATAAATTAATTCGTTTCATTTTCCTGATTTTAATTAATAGCGCTCTAAAAACAAATTTTATTTAAATAAATAGATATACACATCGAAAAAAAGGAAAGCGCTCTTGATTTTTAGATAATTACGAAAGACACATTTCGAATTATTATATGTACTTACTTTTTCTCGAACACAAGCTGCATTAGAAGCTGTTGCTTATTTTCCAGATTTTCTGCTAGAGTTCTATTGTATTTCTTCTGCTGCTCCATACAGTTGCGGATGCACGAGACTATGTATTGAGATTCTTTGCAGAGTTCTGATCTGCTCATTGCTGTTTCCGTTAAATCAGCTGACATGCATGTTAGAGATCGGTCCTTCAAGTGACATTCCTTTTTCAACTCGAGCCAAGATTTGCGCATGTCTTCCAACTAATGAACATAATAACGTGGATAATAAGTAAATATAATTCGAATAGAAAAAAATTATATCTACTGATTATGATTATGCATTAGAGATGAATTAAGAAAATATTCAAATCAATATCCTTTATTCGAGCGACAGAAAAAAAAGTATCGTACCTCAGTTATGTATGTAGAATTATTTCGTTCCAGTGAAATTTTCTGTTGGTCAAGACGGTAATTCTCTTTCATGTATTCCTGCAACTGTTGAATCAAGTCAAGATTTACGTTTTCGGCTTTCATTAACTCCTCTTTTTCTCTCTCAAGCTGAAAATATCAAATCAAAGATTTATTTTACCCATTTACTTCATATGAGATTATTAGATAATATATAAGCATACATCTTGGCGCATGGTATTCAAATGATCAGCATAATGCTTGCATTTCTCTTGCGATTGGCCAAGTGCGATATCTTTCGATTCCAACGTTCTTCTGGTCTCTTCCAATTCCTCGCTCAGTTTGTCCACTAAATCACGAAGACGGATAGCTTCATTTTCCACTTCTACAATCTTAGAACGATAATCCCTTTCCTAAATGAGACAATCACAATTTTGATAAATAATTTAGCAAGCATATATTTCTAAGACAATAAAACCTGTTTCATAATAAAGCATTACCATAATCGTTAACAATTTTTGCGCATCAGTTTCTCGTTTTGTTGCGGACATTAGTTGTTTTTGGACTTTATTGAAGTCTTCAGTCAGCTGGCGATAACTGTCTTCTGTCTGACGCAATTTTATGCGTGCCTCTTTCAGCTAAATAAAAAATTCAAAGTAGTAAAATATTAATCTTTTTTATAACAAAAATATAAGCTTGTTACATGCGTGTTGTGTGTACATTACCCTTTCTTTCAACTGTAAGATATCTTCTTTAGTTCGAGCTTCAGTGATGTCATTCTGATTCTTTAATATAGAGTTTTCATTCTAGAACAGATGTGATTGATATCTCAATAGATGTAAATCGTTTCCTATTATTAGTTTCCTAGTATTAGACGTCGATACAATTATTTACGTACCTTAAGCAATTCGTAATCCGCTTGCAATTTGATCATGTTGTCCGATACCTTTTGCAGTAGAATTTTCAAAGAGTATATTCGATCACACAGAACAGTCAGCATTTCGTGCTCCGATACATTCAGTTCGGACAAATTTTCCGTTTCTGGATCATTCATGAACCTTTTCCGAAGCTTTTCAAGTTCCTGAGATTGATGTCTGACAATTTCTTCGCTACTGATGATTCGATCGTTTAAGGTATTGATCTACAAATTTTTAATCAATTCACTTTCTTTGAAAAACCGATATACAAGTTTTGATATTATAAAAATAAGGGAATAATTAAAAAAAAATAATGAAAAAGTGTAGACATGATTACCTCTTTTTTTCCATCTTCTAGTTTTAAAAAAAGTTCCTTATATTCAGTTGCCTTCTGCTCTAGTTTCTTCAACAGACTGTCAGTATCTGATACGTGATGCTGCAAATTGGTTTTAAGTTGCTGATTTTCGCATCTCAAATCGCACTCGGCATCTTTCACCTTTCGCAATTCTGTTTTTAATTGTTGTATCTGAGCGATGTTTTTTATCTCCGTTTCTTTCGCTAAAATTTCAATTGACTTGCATTTGTAAATTCGTAAGGTAAAATCGTAAATTTGTAAGGTAAAATTAAAGCTTTTAGAGAAAAATACATTCTCTAAAAGCTTTAATTTTACCTTATACGCGATAAATTACCTGAACATTCTTCCATTCCGTACGTATTGCTATTTGAGCAGTACTCCAAATCTCGAGTATCACAATTTTTGTCTTCATATATCGGACACGATTTGTTTATGCATTTGCTTTTGGAGTAATTCTTCGTCTCTACAAAACTATCCATCTGTAACAAAATTCGATATACATACAAAGAAGCAGAAATATCATTGTAGAATATAAATATTTTTAATAATTTACCTTCCATTTCAGTTCTCGGAAATCCTTTACATAGTCATGTATTTGCTTCTGAAAAGATTCAAATAATGTTATAAATAAAAAATTCATAAAAGATCCGTTTTATAAAAGAGCATAATTTTTTAAATTATTCGTTAACAATTATTTTAGAAAACACAACACTTGTTGACATGCAAATTTCTTTATTAAAAATACATAAGATTTCTCACATTATGTCGATCATTATAAAATTGTAGATTATTCAAAAATCTATATACCATACCTGTACTCCGCTTAAAATTGAATAATATATTGCGTGTAACGTGATAGCGATTAAATGTTTATCATACTCCAGACAACGAATCCTTTTATGCAGACTTTCAATAGCATCTCGTTGCAAGTCCAACAGCATGTCCTGATTAGTTGCCTTTGCGTATAAAAAAATATAGATTAATCAAGAAATAATTTCTTAATATAAATAATTTCTATTTACCTCTGTAAAACAATCGTTATATTGATCTTGCGTCACATCGATGCGCATCGTTAATTCACGTATAGTTTCATCCTTCTTGGAAAGCTGTAAAGATACTTACAATGCATTCTCCGTACAATCCGCTTTTTTTTTTAAGTTAAGGAACAGAGGACACTCACGCAAAATCGGTAGTTCATTCATCGTGTTATTTTGTTAACTGCAAAATGCAACAGCTAAAATTTGATCATCTAGGACACTTGTTAATCCAGACAGCATGTTGTACATGCCACAATCTCTTGTCGTTCCGTGAACAAGATATTCGAATACAGTATCACAAAAGCTTTAAATGTTTTAATTAAACGAGCACACGCCATGCATGGCACTCATATTTCATCGCGTTCGCAATCGTCACAACGTAAAGACATTAAAGGCGAAGAGAAATGTGATAGTCCGCATATTCGAGAGTCACAATTTTTAATAAGCATTTATAATATCGACAATATTTACAATTATAATAAATATATGTGACCGCAAAAACTATATGGCAATTTAGTCTATTTATAATTCATATTTAAACATCATGCACGTTTCTATGACTAAAGGCTGAAGACGATATCGCTGGCCTCAGCTCACTCACATCACTGATCGTTTTATGGGCCATCTGATCCAAATTTCGCTTAGCTTCAACAACGGCATCTTGTAAGTGTCCGATAGTTTGTATTTGAAGTTCATTCTGCAACGCATCGTACGATGTTAGAAAGTATCTCTTACCATAGCTAAGCACGATAGCGCAAAAAAAAAAGGACAAACCTGCTTCAGCAATTCGTTCTTTTCTCTCTCATATTGTGCGATTGTAAGGCCTTGTTTATCTATCTGTAAAAAGATTTCTTTTTATATTCCAACACCATACATACCTCCAAATTTCATTCTTGACAAGACGGTAGAATTTCTGTGCTTGCATTTTAATTAACATGCCGTTTAATGCACAAAATACATTGAAAAGCATAAATAATTTCAACAATTGAAAGTTCTTAATTAAAAAAAAAACGCGAGTATTGTACTTTCAATCCAAAAAACTCATGTAGTAACATCTCTTCTGCTTATCGCTTAAAATATACACAAAACAATTTACCTTTTCTTGCAGCTTTTGATACAAATCTTTTACTTCCGCTTGGCTCATTGATAACGAGTGCCGTTGTATCCGTACGACTTCCTCCATATTTTCTAACTAAAATGATTTTGATTCTTTAATTTACATTCAATTATATAATATGTAATGCTTTCAAATGTATTTATCCATAAGAAAAGATTTAATTTTGTTCAGAAACAAAATATAAATGTTTATGTGTACTATTTTACATTATTTACGGACATATATAATTTTGTCACATATCAATAATAACAGGTATAACTTACAAGTTTTTCTTTCGAATATACAGCACTTTTAAGTTTGTTCAATTCGTGAGAGCAAGCATCCAATTTATCTCTACATTTTCCTAACGAGTCGGTCAGTGCCACAGCAGATTTTGCCGAAACGGAGGAGAGAGATGATTCTTCGCGTATCTGTAAATAGATATAATATTGTAATAGATTATAACAGTCTCTGTAGCGATACCTGATATTAATACGATAGTGAAAAGATACAAACCAATTTTTTAAGTTCACTCTCAAAGTCTTGTACCGCCACTTTTGCAGATTGCACAGCGTCTTGTACAATTTTGAACAAGTGAGATATATTCTGGAACAAGTACAAAAGACATTGTTACTATTATTATCTTGTAAAGAAGAATTAATATACACAAGCAAAATGTATATTTCATTATTATCATGAAATCTTCACATCTCCATAAGTGTCTCGTAAATAGCGTTTAATTTTATATACATATATAGTTTCAATAGTTACCTCATGTTTGGATGGATAATCGCAACGCAAAAGTGTTGCTTCTGTGCCGCACTCGGTATGCTTTGGAATAAAAATGGAAAAATTTTTAATAAAGAAAAAGGAAATGTACAAACATGTATTTGTATGATTAGAAAATTACTCACGAAAGTATTTGAGATTTCTGTAGATTTTTTAATGTTTGATACATTATTTAAATTTTTTCTAAGATCATTCTCCACTTCTTTCTGCGTTTTGATCTAAAGCCCAGAATTCTGAGGTCAGTGTCGATCTTAATGATGATTTTAAGACGTAGAAAAAAATTAATGCTTACAATATTTTCTAGTTCTATTATCTTCTTTCTCAGTTCCATGTTATCCTTGCTGTGACTTTGTCTATAATTTTCTGCCTTTGTTCGTGCAGCAATCAGTTCCTTCTCCATAGATTGAATATTGTTCTTTAAAAAATTAATTGCTTCTTGTTTGCATTTTGCCTGTTACAGAGAAACGTTGTATAGCTCAGAATTGAAGATAAGTTCTTCTATTTAACTAAATGATGTTTACCTCATGTTGCAACATTCTAATTTGGTCTTCCAAATCAATTACACGATTTTTCCACTTATTCAGTCTTTCATCATATTTCAATTGACACGTTTGCTATAAACATATACATATATATATATATTGCATATAAGTTTATCAATAAATAATTTACATGTGAGTTGTTACAAATAGTTTATTTGTTAAATATAGTTTGTTTTTATAATAAAAAGTAAATTAAAAACTCATACATTTAATTACCTGAATCATATCGAGTTTTAGATCATCGTATTCCTTTCTTAATTTATGTAAATCTTCTTTCGTTTTTATTATGTCATTTATTTCCTGTAACGCATACGTAGATATATTGTAGATACGTGAATTAAAAAATGAAAAAGCATCTATGCAATATATATACTTGTTTTAATACCTGATTATCATAAGTGTTATGAGAAAACTGCTCCTGTAAAACAATATATTTATTAAATTAATTATTTTAATCTATATATTATTTGTATTTATACTAGATTGAGCAAAAGACTCGTTTGTTCCTCTTTATTATGTAAGTAAAAAGTCGTCCTACGTCAATAAAGAATTTAATTTTAAATATAAACAAAATTCAAAGCGGTTTGATAAAACTTTAAAATATAAAAAAAATTATTTAAATTAATAAGTTAATAACTTAAAATTTTAATGTTAATTACGTAAGAAAATTTTATTTCTTCCAAAAAATTCTAATAAAATTTTTAAAATCTTTTTTAGTCGGTCATTTACAGAAAGTCTTTTTAATCAATCTAATATACATATACATATAAAAATTGCAAACAACAACCTTTTCTTCCTGTTTTGTGGAAAGAAACGTTTCCAATACATCTTGCATTTTTGTATGAGCACAATCGACTTCTTCTTCGTATTTAGCCAATCTGCTTTCCCTTTCACAGAACGTCGTTTTTGCGACTTCGTTGTTTAATAGCTGCATAGATAATTGTTCATTAGAAATATATGAGATACTATTTTATATAATATATATGTTTTCCTAAGATACTTACCACTTCACCGGTTTTTTTCTGTAAATCCTTTAAAGAACCATCTATAGTGCACAGCTGACTTCTTAATCCTTTTAGTATTGACGTCACACAGCCACCCTAAAAAAAAAAAAAAACAGTATTTATGTAATACGTATGCCGTTAAGTTGGAAGCGAAACTATTTTTCTTCTGCTTTCTTTCTGAACCAACCTGAGTTTGGAATAATTGCAAATTAGTCAATATTTGTTCAACTTCTTCCATTACCACACTTAGTAAATCATTGTTGATACACGCTTCTGTATATTCTGATTCATTATATTCCTAAAATTTATTTCATACTTCAATTATGACGAAAAACAATTGGATAGTGTTTATAAAATAGTTATTCAATAAAGTTCCGAACCTGTATATTCCCCTGCATACCATTAATGCAACGAGACAATTCTGATTGAGCATGATTAATTTCATTTTTTATATCCTTCAGTTTAAGATTGCCATTCACAATTCTTTCGCTGTGCCTCAGTCTCTCCTCCTCCTGATAAGAGATATTTTTCGATAGTAAATTGCAATGATAAAATTGTAATCATTTTATACTATAATATAACAGTTCAAATACGGAACTGTATTTCAATGATATAATCATTCAAGAGAGGCATACGTTTTGATATATATTATATATAAATATTACTTGTAATTCTAGTCTGTTGATCGCTTCTATTAGGCCTTCTCGCGTTCTTGCCAAGTAACTTTGTACATTAGTAACCATCTTGCTTAATTCTTCGTACTGAAAATGTATTAAATTAACATCAATCGCTAATTGTATCACGAACACTTATGTTAGTCTATTTATTGGCTCAGACGTACATTCTGGTGTCGTGAATTAAATGCCGAAACAACGGTGCTTATCTCCTCGCGAATGTCTTCTGTTGCTGCTTGAGCTTCCACGGTGCACACTCTAAATTCTTCCATCAATCTGAATTGCCGTGCGCTGTTTACGTTTGACTGGAAGAAGTCACATTAATTAATATTACAATATAATACACGATAAAAATAAAACATTAAAAAATTAAAAGCAAACATACCTTTTTAGAATGTGAAGTATCTATTGAAGGCAGAGGACATTCCTAGACAGACAAAGAAACAAAATATTATTATACACAATATGTTTTAACATAATATTATGTTATATATGTTTAAACATTTTTTATTTGACTAACCTCCGGAGAAATATTCGTATCAATGTGAAATTTTCGAGAACTCCTATCCTGAAATAATGTAGAAAGAATAAATATATAACAGTAAAAAAACTAACTTTGGAATATATATATATATATATATGTTACCGTCAAAACCTATAATTAGTTAAAATCCGAATCACTAGTTAAAACTAGAATGGTTGATTAGACGTAAAATCGAAAATGGATAGTGCAATTATAGACCTCGTTTCAACTAAATTAAAAACTAGTAATTAGTGAAATTGGATTAATTTTAACGATTATGGATTTTGACGGTAACATATATACATAAAATTATTATATAATATTTGATTGATGTTCATGTTTGAAATGACTATGTTAATTTTATAAGTGAGGCAATCATGTTGATTTACATATTCTTGTTTTTCACAGATATTGTATATAAAACCAATTCACTAGATTATTTTAACACATTAATAATATAATATATAAAAATTGTTGATCATAAATTGCATACAAATTCGTGAGTGCATAAATTTATTTATTAAGAATCTAAATATCTAACAATTTATTAATTTAAAAGGACATATTTTATTATCGATCTCATTTTATACAGACTTTAGAAAGGAAATAATGATCGAGATATAGAAATTTGTGTTTACCTTGTTTCGCACATTTGATTTTAAAAAATTCTTATTAGAAAATGTCAATTTTCGTTAAAAAACATTTAATTTTGTAAGATGTCTTGATGCAAAAATATAAATTCACTTCAATTTATTTCATATCATTTCAAGATTCAATCATTAATGCTATCTTGAATATGTGATGCGGAATAAACATAAGTGTCTGGTGTAACTCGATCTAAATTATTATCTTTACACGGAGGTGACAATTTTCTAGCAGTCTGAAGAATTCTTTTGTCAATATTCTTTATGTATTTATATCGACCAGCTTGAATATCTACGTGAGATCGAGACTGGCTCTGTAGATTAAGCAATCTATTTTGCAACTTTGTATTAATCGTTGATAAATTTCGTTTGCCACAATTTAATATTGCCCCAGAATCGTCGTGCGAAAATGTAAAATCGTTCTTTCGCTGGGTGGATGTATGTAGGAGGCTTGATACTGGAAATTGCTCAGGGGACTCATGGGATTTCATCTTAGTGATACGATTGTTAGAATTATGCTTGCGAGAACGGAAGGCAGGTAGGGTCTTCTAGAAATGTAGAAAATGTAAGTTTATGCATTCAAAACTTCACAGACAAGCGTCGTACCTCTAAAGTTGTTTGCTTCAGTTCTTTGCGCATCTCTTTAATCAAGTCGTCCTTCAAAAGGTTACCCATATTAGCATGATAATTTTGTTTTTCCAGTGCCACGATCTCCGCCGTCAGTGTATCCTTTGTTTCTGCAGCTCCCTGAAACCAATAAAATATATGTAAAAATGACAGATTATATATATATATATATATAATTTTAAAAAATTAAAATAAGATACATCGTTTAAATGGTAAATAAAATATTAATAACATTAATTTACACACAAAATATTTTTAAATATAATAAACCAACTTTTTCGAGGCGAGCCACTTTGTCCTCGAGTTGCTGTACTTTTTTACATTTTTCTTCCAATTGTAGCTGTAGATTAATTGTGTCAACATTGTTTTCGTAAGTATACACCATAAGCTTGGATTCAACATCCTGGAGTTGCCGATATAAGCTCTTGTTTTCCCTATCTTTCGCATCTAGTACACTTTCCAGAATGTCAGGTGTTAAGATAATCTGAACACAGCAACATAGATTTTAAAAGACTCTTTTGATTACCAATAATGACACGCGAATTATATCTTATCTCTTGCTTGTAAAGTGTAAAGTTTTAACGTGTAACTAGCGTGTAAAAGCAACTATTACAATGTAACAAAGTAGTTCTTTGTTCTAATTTTTATATATGCTACAACATGATTGCCTCTAAATTAATTACAAGAATTAAAAACTAATACAAAAACTCATTAAAATAAATTTTTATTTGCGCAATAATTATGAAAAATACACTTACATTAAAATCTTGATCAGAAGTCATTGGGTAATTAATAACTTGATTCGTTTGTTTAGCATGTTCCTTGAGCTTCTCGCAAAAGGACTGAAGTCTAGAAACGTATTTTTTTATAGTATCATCCTTTACTGACAATTCTGTTGTAAGATTCGCTAATTTTCCTTCCAATTCCAATTGAGATCTGGAAAATGTATGTTATTATATTTATATGTATTTATTTAGTATTTATATGTCCATGCAAAGATATATATATATATATATATATATATATATATAAATATATATATAAAATATATAAAATTTTAAAAAAGAAAGACAAAAAATCTAAAAATATAATAGAATTACATTGTTTTAATATAAATATATGAAGATTCGAAGCAGAGATAATAATTACATTATATATATTTTAAAAAATAATAAAGATTTTAAATAATAATTAAAATTTTTGCACATATCTTACCTGATCATTTTTCTTTCATTTTCCTGATGTTGTTCTATTTGCAGATTCAAGGATTTTATGTGGTCAGTATCAGTCTGCTCCTGATTTAAAGACATATAGTTGAGTGTAGTACCGCGAAATATTAATATACTTAATAATAATAATAATTTTTTTGAAAAACATAGTACTCCGTCAAATGGGACTATTAGCAGTTTATTCAACGAATATATGCGTATATGTGTGTATATGATAATAATTCAATTTAATAAAGGTGTAGGGAGTTAAGAAAAACTTTCTGGCTCGTATGGTGAACACATGGTATAGTATATGTTTTTGCTTAATAACTCAATATTTGAAATTGTCATGCTCTATATCCAGAACAAATCGAAGCTTTTTGGCTGCGTTTATGCACATATTTACCTGACTGCAGAGACAGCTGTAACAGCAAAACAAATTTCGTTATTAAACATTTTGCAAAAAGGGCATAAAAAATATATATTAATTGATAACACGATGAACTCTTACTCTGGAACCGGTATGTCCTCTGGCTGAATCTCGAAGAACGTGATACCCTCGAGACTCCAAACGTTCTGCCGGCGCGCGCGACGAATCACCTCCAATAATCCCCTTATGTCGCTCTGCAGATACTCTATTTTTTGTTGAAGGTACTCCTCATCCTTTTCCAACTGACTGACGCGATTTGAAAGGGTATTCAAAGTCTGTAACACAAAGGAGTTTACGTCTTGATTTCATCATAAGATGTTACTGAACAAAAATAAATGATTTTGCCTCTCTTGCCTTCTCCGAATTGTCGGATCTTAAATTATCCACGACCATCTGCGACGATTGTTTCAGCTTCTCCTCTAGTAATTTAACTCTGCTACACGCAGCCTGCTCCAAATCCTCCACCGTATGCACCAACATCATATTTTGCTCCCCTAAATCCTTAATCCAGTCGCTCATCACTTGCAACTTCATCTGCAAAGTGATTTTTTGATAACGCAAATTTCTCAAATGTAAATAAAACAATAGTTACTAAGCCGCAATTTCCAAAGATTGGAAAAATCACGTATAAAGAGACGCCGACAGAACTGACAATAAAACGCAAACTAAATGTATAAAAATAACAAGGGCTTACGGAGACCCGATCGGACTCGCCGCCGGGCTCCCGATCGATCTTCTCGATGCGGCTCTCGTACAGCTTGCGGAACTCATCGAGGATACGTAGGCCTTCGGTCTCGCCGCACGGCTCGCCGCCCGTGTCCACGTCGGTCGCCGCACGGCAGTCCTGGTCCCGCTTAACCAACGTCGAGACGTCACTCACGTCCGTGGTGCTCGGCAGACTGGCGCTGACCGAGTGCATCGCGACGTCCCGATCGCGAGCGCGATCCCGAGCGATCGCCGGACTGACGGATTTGAGGTCTCCCTACACCTGCGGGGTTCCCGACGAGAACCTTGGACTGCTTGGACAGCTGCGAGCTACAATGTCAACACACTATCTCGCCATTTTAGTGTGACAGTGACGTCGCACGGGATAAGCGGAGACGGAAAGTGGGGGGGGGGGAACCACGAGTGACAAGCGCAACGAGAGGGCTGCACCAACGTTAAAAAGCGGAGCATTCATTAATAAATCAATTTCTGATTGGCGAGCGCATGTGCGTGTCCACATGAAAACATCCTTTTCTTACGTCAAATCTACATTAAAAAAAAAAGAAGAAAAACCATACATGGTATTAATAATAAATAAAAATAGATTAATTAGACTAAGGGCAATCGGGAATCGTATAATTAGAAATTCTGCTTTAGATATAATTAATTTTGCTCCGGGCGCGTTCGCATCTCCCAAGACGGTGCGCGATCGTGGTGCAGGCTGGGGGGGACTGGGGAGGCGCGGGCGCAGGGATCGGAGTATTCGGAGGAGTCGCGCAGTTCGTCGAAAGAGCGCGTTCGCGGAACGTCCGAGGTGCGGGAGCCGGATAGACGCGCGAGCGACGAGGATGGGATTGCTGTGCGGCGACAATGAGTCGCGCTGCTGCGAGTCGCGACCGCGGCCGACCGCGTAGCTCGGGTGCGATCGTACAGCCGGAAGCAGAATCGGCCGGCGTGAACGCGGCACCGAGGCGTTGCCACCTCGTTCTCTGACGATCGCGGGACGACCGCCTCTTGCCGTCCTCCCCGAGAAGGAGAGAGAGAGAGAGAGAGAGAGAGAGAGAGAGAGAGAGAGAGAGAGAGAAAGCGCGACAGAGAGGAAGGGAGAGTGGGAGGGGAAGGAAGGAGAAAGAGAGGGTGAGAAAGAGGGAGCCCTCCGCCTGGCGGAGACCGAGGAGCGCGAGGAGGTCCCCGTCGCGCGCGAGCTGCTTTTTTTGGCGAGCGTCGCCGACATGAGCCAGACGAGCCGCGGGCGAGCGAGTCGCGTCACCAGTCGCACGAACGGCCCCGTCAGCTGATCGTTTATCGCACAACGAAATGTGAGGTGTAGCGAGCGTGTTACCTACTACCTGTCTACCTACCTACCTGTCTACCTACCTACCTACCTACCCACCTGCCTACCTACCTAACGTCAAGCCACCAGAACCGTGTCGCGTACTCGCTCTCGCGCATCCGCCGCGGCCGCTCCGCGTGCAAACTGTGTGAGACTGCAAGCGTGACCCCGCGCGCGCCAAGTGCTGACGGGCGGGAAGGCGCGCACACACACCTGGGCGCATACTCTCTGGCACCGGTTTTTAGAGTTTACATGGGAACATGGGGAACAAGAATAGCTGTTGCGTCTACTCCAGTCCACAGGTCGGGCGCAAGGAGGTCGGGCCCGAGTGCGCCACGCGCAACCTGGAGGAGCACCTGCCCGAGGGTGGGATTAGCGTTAATAATTTGCAACATATCAGTGAACGCGAGCCGGAGGACTGGGACTCCGATCCGTCGTTGCACCCGTGCGCTGGCACTATCTTCATGGAGCGCTCCAAGCAAGCTATCGAGAGTGGGTATATCACCCTGGAGTCCTGGTTGGCCCGGGAGAAGGCCGGTCCGTGGCGACGGATGCGCATTTGATCGTCCACCCACCTGGGTCTTCTCTTTTCTAGATGGCATGGTGAGGAAGAAGAGCCAACATCAAATAGCGGACACAAGGCCTTTGAAGAAGAGTAGCAGCTGCAGTACAATATATTTAGACGACAGCACGGTTTCACAACCTAACTTGAAAAATACCGTCAAATGCGTTGCCTTAGCCGTTTATTACCATATTAAGAATAGAACGTCGCAGCGACAGATCGACATATTTGATGAGAAACTGCATCCGTTAACGGTAATAATGTCAAAGAGATTCGGACGTGTGCATTTAGCCGCCTCTGTAGAGCGGTGATCTATTTCTATGTTTTTGTGTACAGTTGTAGAAAAAGTCTTGAGATTTATCTAATCTGTATTAATCATGCGATTGGTATTAAATGAGTAAAAAATAGAAGATACGAAAAATCTAGAGAATGTACAGCTGTGGACATGTCGATTGCGACACTTTTTTTTCACAGGTTTTTAGAATATATTTAATATGTACAATATATATTTTATAGGTGACTAATATTTTGCAAATGCGACGATGTACTTATCTTTAGACTAGTCTAGAGACAGTACACCAATCGTGGTTCGCATTTGCAAAATATTAGTACGTTTTGAAGCCTATTAAAAAAAAAGTGTCGCAACCGATATGTCCACGACTGCACATTCTCTAGATTTTCGTATCTCCTATTTTTTTTTTACTCATTTAATACCAACCGCACGATTGATATACAGATAAACCTTGAGACTTTTTCTTGCGCAATACGTTAAGTGAGGGCAACGCTTGAGTAAATCTATCCTTTCAGAGGGACGGTGTTTCGGAGGATTACGACAAGCATAATCCGGAGCACAAGCAGATATACAAATTTATAAGGACGCTGTTCAACGCCGCTCAGCTCACCGCTGAATGTGCCATCATAACGTTGGTTTACCTTGAACGCCTACTTACTTACGCAGAAATAGACATAACGCCGGCTAACTGGAAGCGCATAGTGCTGGGAGCTATTTTGTTGGCGTCCAAAGTTTGGGACGATCAGGCGGTGTGGAACGTGGACTACTGTCAAATACTGAAGGACATCACGGTGGAAGACATGTAAGTCTCTCTCTTCTCAAATTGCACTTGGCAATCATTGTACGCGTCCGCTTTTCGCGAAGATTAAAAACAATCGTGTAACTTCTAACCAGGAACGAATTGGAGAGGCAATTTCTGGAGATGCTGCAATTTAACATAAATGTTCCTTCGAGTGTATATGCCAAATACTACTTTGATCTTCGTACACTCGCGGAAGCGAACGAATTGACATTCCCGAGCGAGCCGCTTAGCAAGGAGAAGGCGCAGAAGCTGGAGGCGATGTCCAGGGTTTACGAGGACAAGGTCACGGCCGAGGCTCTACGTACCGGTATTAAAAAGTGGTCCAGCTTAGACAATGTGTGCATAGGCGGACCTAGGCGTAGCATCGCTATTTTATCTTAAAACATACGTATGGATGTAAAACACGGATGTTAAAACACGAAAGGGGCGTGTGGGTGCACTGCTCAGATTTTAAATGGAGGTACGTGAAAAAGGGAAGAAATTTGTAGAGACGTTCGTTGTTACCGATCGATTTTAATGATTTTTGAAAGAGAGATCGTTTGGATTCTACCAAACGCTTGTGTTACATCTCCGTTATTGATTATTGATGGGATATATTCGATGTATTGTATACATCTCTCTCTCTCTCTCTCTCGCGGCAAACCGTTTTTACATAGTGTCCAAACTAGATGTAAAAATATCGCATGTACCGTACCGTACCGTGCGGCTAAGTTGTACCATAACGGAAGAATTTCCATTGTTTGCAATAACAATCTTTAATCATTATATATATATATACTCTAAAAATTTAGACGTTTCTCAATTCAGTTATAATTTCCAATAATACAATATTTGCATTCTTGTTATCTGTACTAAAGAATCGTGAGGCGCGTCGATAGAGAAAAAGATTTTAGATTGGTCTTTGTTCTAAGATACATTTCCTAAACCACTTTGATTTTGCTCGTGTTGTATCACGCTAAAATTACTTAAAAAAAAAAAGAAAGATTTAAATATTAATCTTATTTATCAATAAATATCAATCACGTTTCTGTTAATTGTGCAAAGATTCTACTGTCTGGGACCTTATAATGTGGATATATAACAAAGCATACGAGAATGTGAGGCGTATTGACGAAAAACAAAAGGGTGAGAAAGGAAAAAGTTTTTAGTCGTAGCATTATCTGTACTGTCCTTATAGGAGAAAATAACTTGTGATATATATTAGTCAACTATTCATTATCCAAAGCATTTTATATATTGACTGAATTTAATAAGAATCAAACTTACGGCTGATTTACTAATAATATTCTAAAAGATGAAGATATATGCAGCATGCTTCAAATTAAAGATCATTGATATTTGTTAATAAAACGCTATGTAATTTATCGAGATAATCCAATTAGAAATTTGCAAGCTATAATGCATGTCGCCTTGATATTTGATCGAAATTATACTTTTAAGTGTATTAATATATTTCTTTTTGATTTGCTTCTATTTTCTCACTGTCGTGTACATCGAAAAATTATTACATGAGAAAGAAATTATCATGGATTTAGAGAATTAAGATTATACTCTTTTTTTTTAATACATATTATATTTCTATGTACTTTTTTTCTGATATATTTCTGTAATGTCAGCACACACCATTGTTTGTTTTCATTTTACTTTGATTTAGAATTATTAACATTATTATTAGTACAATTTGCTTTAATCAACAAATGTATAGCGTAATAATAATTTGTTAAAAAAATTTTTGACACTTTAATTAAATATATCGGATTTGATAGGTGATTTACGTACTTTGAATGATAGTACATAGCAAGAGAACACCATTTACAATAAGTATACTATAATAGCGTTAAATATTAGCAAATCAGCCTTTATAGCTTATTAAGAATGAAAAGGCACGGATAAATTAGTCTGAATAATTGCTTTTATATGGCGCTACTTCCATGGATTTATAACTTTAGATAATGCGCGAGATAAGGATAAGCCATGATATCAGGGTTTACATCTTTTTTTCTCTTATAAGATTACTCAGTCTGACAAGGTTATTCACATTATTAAATGATGGAATTTCATTTGTAATCAATCTATTCTGTCAGGATTATTGGAAAGAGAGTTAACTTGATGATATTATATAAGTCCACGTTTCGTTTGTTCTTTTCATAATGCAATACGCATTACTTTTAGATGCTTTACAGGTGTTGAATAAACATTCAACAGTCTTTTTAATGTAATAAAGAAATCGCGAACATCACACATTTCTATGGCCGTAAAAAACTGCTGTAAAGTATTTAATTCTGACAGCTACGTAAAATATTCATTTCTACGTAAAGCATGCAATTAAATCTTCCAAAGATCATCGAGGAACACGCTCACTAAAGAAGGGAAAGGAAACTTAGAAGTTGTATCATATTCACATTTTACTGTATGACAAGGTGAAATTGGAATACCATTAAAGTACCATTAATATAATATAATCGTGTATCATACGTGCTACTAATTGTGTACGATATAATTTAATATTTTGTACCTACCGGTTAGAACTTTAAATATTAAGATAAGTCTTACATTGTATGACTGTCGTTACGTCTGTAAGAATTAAAGTGTAATCTGAGAGTTCCGTTGGATTTTCAGAACGCCGTTGACGGAGGAGGAATAATTACGATTTATTATTATTTTTATATTTTATTACATGAAAGTCAGAGTGTTGAAACGGTCGAATTTATAATAAGAGCGGCTGTAAAGTCCAATTGTACGTGGGGGGAGTAAACGAAATGTGACGTGCGTGTGTCTCGGCTTTTGACGCATTGTACAGCTATATGCCGAATCGACGAAGCGTAATATGTAACATATTTGCAATTTCTGTCCATATTACAGTTTTTCATTTTCGCCTGTCCGATGAATAAAGATATATTTTTACTGCATTATTATATATCATAGGTAAACTACGTACGTACATACACACGCTATGTACGCTGCGGTAGTGTTTATACAACTTTACAGAGCAATTAATAACACTGTGCGATGCCAAAATGTTGTTAAAATTATAATGTATAGACTATTGCACATCACACACACACACACACACACATAACACGGAAAGAATGTGTACTGCACTGTGGTTTTCGTTTGTTTTTCAATCACGATTCTGATTTTTCCGACAAAAAATCTTTATAGAACTTTTCACACGCGCATGACTATTTTTATAAATAGATATTCATTATGAAGACAATCTTCGAGTCTTATTGCGTCCTGTAAATAAATTGCCGAATTCGTATAAGATTCGTATAAACGTGTGTATCATAAACCGTACCACTTTGTTAGTAGTTACCCGAGCACTGGATAAAAAAAAAAAGAAAAGAAAAACAAAACATTTGCGCTTGAAGGTGATATTTCATATGTAGGGTCGCCTTTAAGTCTTCCATCCTATAGCGTCTGTACAGATTCCTACGATACTTTTAACTTTACGTAATAAATATATTACGTTTTAACATATTATGAGACCGATGCTTTTATATAATATGAATTTGTGATAAATAGATTTACCAATACATTAATAATATCGTTTTGTACATATACATATAAATATCTGCATAAAAAGAAAACACGCCTGTATCTATTTTCATTGTAAATCTTATTGTCCAATTACAGAGCAGATATTGTAAGGCTATGAAATTTACACTCTGTCGCATCTTTCACGTTTACTGAAAAAAAAAAAAAAAAAAAAAGACGGACTAGAAGTCTCTTTTTCCTACGTTTTTTGCTCGCTATAAGAAAAATGGATGCTTCCGCTTGAACACATAGCGCTTTCACATGATTATCGCATGTAAAGTACGTGGCGTTTCTTGGAAATATAAAATATAAATCGTTCGCGTTTTTCAACATATTTTCCCTTTATAACTCTTTCTTATTCTTATTGCACGCGATTGGATAGAAAGCGGTATGTGGCGCGCGTACGTATGGCAATTGAGATGCATAAAAACGTGTGCTGTTTTCTTTTTTGCAAAGAAATTATTATTGATAACGAATATACACAGAAATACAATGACATGTTACTTGATTATGTATACAATAGTTGTATCGAAATCCCGATGACTGTATACACAAGCGGAGCCATTCTCGTCTTTCCGAAAAGCGCCAAATTTTTCAAAGACACGCAATTTCATACAAAAATAAAATTGTGCCTGAAATAATTTACTTAAACAACATGTATATTTGCATTTGTATATTATATCCTATGCCAAAACTTTTAATATATATGTATAGATGTATAAAACGAATATACATGGAATTTTAATAAACATTTCATTCTCTCGTAATACAAAAGTAAAACGAACGAATACTGTCATCGTCTCAAAAAAAAAAAGCAAAAAATCATGTTTATACAAATATCTCTTTTTTCCAGTTAATAAAAATATATCAACAGATAAAAATCCACCAAATAAAAAGTATTGCAAAGAGATGGCACGGCAAATCGCTCCATTCCTTATGATTAAGATAATGAAAGTGGGAAGTACGTTCTGAATTATTTATTTGACGGTATTTAACGTTCATATTCCGATCGGTAAATACATATTAATATTATATAACGACCCAGTTACCCCCGCACTTTTACATTACAAGATAGTAACAGAAGCTTCCTCAAAGGGTAGTGCTACAAATTCAGTCTAATAAGAAACGATGCAGAGAGTACTTTTTAAATTATAGGAATATAAAAACCACAAAATATAAACTATACAATAATAATTAATATCGATCGAACATATATTATTTCGTATCTATACATCATTTCTCTTACGCTTCCTTGCGGAATATGAAAAAAAAAAAAAAAAAATGATTAGAACAATATATGGAAAATGAATAAAAATACAAATTGTAGTCCATAGCAGTCTCGTGCTATTTTATCACTGTCATACAATCTGCCGATAGATTGATAATCGATTGCGATATAATCATGTCGCATATCGTACATTGGCATAATCCTCCTTACAGTCTATCGAAAAGAAAATCATTTGGGGAAGAGGGAAAGATGGGAGGGAGGGGGGGCGAACCGCGATACTGTATTACATCTTACGCGTATGACACATTCATTGTAAGCATTATAATACGAAGAAAACGTTTACTTCCGTCTGCTACGTGGGCGTAGAATCACTGCACGATATTCAATTGTCCGGTGTTCGTCGCGTAAACCACCCCTTGGCCCGGCTGCGGCGCCCACCTGATGCAATTTAGACTGAGGTAGCTGGAGACCTCCCGGCAGTTTTGCTTCAACTCCCGAATAAGCACCATACTTTCCCGGTTACGTTTGATGTCCATGTCAAACTCGTTTCTCACCCGAATCCGCCAGTCCTGGATGTGCGGCCTGGAAGTGTTGGCTGTAACGTTATTCCGTCTCGGAATACTACTCGTGGAAACGTTATCGTCGAGCATCTCGTCCGAGGAATCGTACGTCAGCTCCACGGTCGGATCTGACGACGGCACGTTCTTCTCGTCGTCGAGCTGCTTCTCGAGCTTGTAAATCAGGGCCATCGTGAAGGGCCTGGTGGGTACGTGAATCCGGCGTGCCAGACCCACCAAAAGATGCTGCTGCGTGGGCGATATCGAGACAGACACCACCGTGTGATCGAGATTGGTCGAGTAAATCTTTTCTCCCAGCGTTTCCCACTGCAGGCTGTAAATACCTAAGATCGAGAACAGTAAACCGCACAGAGCTTTAGCCTTTCGACAATTTATAAAGAAAAATTACCGAGTTTGTACTTTATTTCGTTTCTCATATAAATAATGAAAAAATTGCGCGCAAAGTATATTTGTTGTAACGTTTTAATATAATCCCTCCTTGTGGAAGAAGTTATCGTTTAAAAATATCTCCCTGCAAGATTATCGGTGTGAAAAAGATGCGATGCAAAAATAAGAAATTATCTCTTCAAGATAAAAACAAAAGGTGTCAAGTACACGCGCGGTGAAAAAGAATCGTTAATATTTTGAGAATATATATATATATATATATATATATTATATATATACTTCGCTAATGGGGATCAATACGCATTTCTTGCTTACCTAACGTGGTCGTCACATTAATGCGGCCCGACTGCAGAAGCGTCGCTAGCAATTTTCCGTCCGTGGATATGTCAATACTGGCGTCGTTATGAATCTTGCATTCGCGCACCACGACGTTTTTCTCAGCTGAAAAGTCGTATTGGCATGTATGAGAATACGTAGAAAATAAACGTGCGATCACAACCGATGATTTACGTTTAATATTTCTTTTTTACTAACAGTCCGTAATATCAGGTATGTCGCCGTTGGAGAAGTCCCATGCTTGAACACGATAAGTCTGAATTTCCAGCGCTGGATTGAATGGTATACCCATAGGTATATGATGCTCTAAGAAATTATCAGATTTTTATCTTCACACATGTTGCATGTACATGCATGTGCATTCAAAATTAATTTAATCTTTAAACGATATTAAACAATGACCGGTTATATATTGGTAGTAATTTTAATACGAAAAAGTAAATGGGAAAAAGAGAGAACATGGCAAATCTTTTTGCATAAGATTTTGTTCTCTGAAAAATTGATTTTACCAAATTACAACATTAATAATGTTATTCTGAAACTTGCATAACGTAAAGATCGTTTCATCAAAGTGCAATTTAAAAAATTGAACATTTTAAAAAGAGTACGAAGGTTGTCGAACAAATATCTTTGTATTCTTATTTCTGAAATAAGATAATAAATTCGTAGTTTTTTTTCAACTAAATATTATATTTTTATTCTCTAATAGTTGCTATTAAAAACGAATTTATCAATTCTAAATCAGTATCTCTTTCTTCCCGATTTTACTACCAAGAAGAAATTATTTTATATCGTATATATACATCTGAAAATTAAAAAGAAAAATGTAGTACCAAAGTCCCAATAATAATCGTAATTTTCATCATTTCCTGGATCCTGTCCTCCTCCTCCTCCTCCCCCTGCTCCCCCTGCTCCTCCACCGCCGCCACCACCACTACCGCCGCCTCCTCCTCCTCCTCCTCCTCCTCCTGCGCCTCTTCCTCCGCCTCTTCCTCCGCTTCCTCCGTCATCACCACCGCCATTACTGGGATTCGAACCAGCACCTCCTCGTGATCCTGTATTCACGAATTCAGTGTAGCGAGGTATCCAGGTGGGACCAACCCGATTGCGCCACAACGTTAGGAACGTTGGAGTCAATACCTAATACAAAAGTTAATAACGATTAGAAACAATAATTAATTCATAAATGGTCAGTAGTGAAAAATTAAGGATCGTAAATTTTTGTAAAGAAATTATAACTAAAATTGGCAAATCATCGAAAATTTATGAAACTATAATTATTCGTCAGGTGATGACGTCAACTACGTTTGGATTTTAAATCGCAAATGCTCAAAAATTTATACCCGAGTTCTATTACTGTTCGACTGCCCAGCCCAACTTGGTCCAGGCTGATCTGTGGACTCGTTTGTCCGATCGTTGTTCCTATTGTCGACATTATGGAAAAAATTATTGATCAAGTACGGCGGAGGTGTGTGCGGCGGAGTCGGCGGCGTGTTTTGCCTTCTTCGTGGATTGCTGGCTAGATTATCCAGGTCGTTCACGGGCACGTTGTTCACCTGCAGCTCGGGAACGTTGAATTCCCGTCGGAGGGACGCGCCCTCCCTGTTGTGGGGGAATCTCCGATTGTTGTTCGGATCGGAGCTGCCGTATCTGTGGATACGCAGAGGACGCTCGTGCAATGACGCGCAAGCACCCCGTGCGTACTGGCGAAACCAACGATATCTCTGACGCCACGATCTGGCGTTCTGTTCGTCTCCCGACGTGTAAGAGATGTAGTTCCTCCAGCTCTCGCTGGAATGCGCGGCGGAGCCGGTCTCCTGCTGATCCCTCGACTCGTTGATGCGTCTCACCGCCGGCTCGGACACCGTGGCATTTCTGTAGCTCCGCTGATTATAGCTCTCGCTCGAGTTTCGCGGCTCATTCGCAGCGTCCATCGTACGATTCTCGACACCCGCCCTGATCACCTCGCCGCCGCGATCGTCGTTGTCGATCGAGCTGCTGCTCTGGATTCTCTCCACGATACTCTGCACCTCGGCCGACAGGGCGTTTTCGGACGTCGACTGCCGATTGTCTTCGTTCTGCGCGCTATCGTCGTAATTGTTATCGTCGCCGTTGCCGCCAGGCCTAGCCGTCGATGGACCGCCGGTTTGGTTTCCGGAAATACCATTGATGATTTGAACTGCCCGTCGGTAGCAAGAGATTCGCTTCAGTCGTCGGTAGCGCATGTGATTCCTATACGCGAGCTCCACGTTATTCGATATTTCTGCACGGTTCCTCGGGCACCGCTCTCTGTCCGCGTTTCGCCTCGGCGCGTTATCGCTCGCGCGATGCGGACTCTCCGTCTGCAGGCTGTTGTCAACGCTGTTACTGCCGCGCGTGTCGTCTCTGTTTTGGCTGTCAACTGATAAATCGGACGGGAAAGGTCCATACTGACTAGATTCCAGCTCTCGCCTTGTTATTACCAGCTGCGCCAGCAATAAGTCTGTTAACTCTAGTGCGAGATGCAACAATACGTACAGCTCTGAGAAAAAAAAACATAAATTGTTAGAAATCAACAATTCGATAGAAGCGAAAATGCGGAAAAAGTGAAATTATTTCATAGTTTTATTCTAAAAAAAAATCGAATTTGAAAATTTCAGATTTTTTTCTCTGATTCTCAAAAATGGCAAGTACTATTAACATTTCAATGATCAAAATTAATCCTCTTGAAGACGAAACTGCACTTCAAAAAAAATTTTATTTTTACTTTACGTTTTGCGCTTACTTTTTTTAGAGAATCGCTACTATTGAAAATTGTATTACACTTCAATAATTTATGATCTTGTATAAACATGATAAACTTACTGTACATCTGTTCATAAAGAACATTGCTTTGGGAACCGTTTCCTGACCTCGTCACTTCGAAAAATTGGATCAAAGATCGCACCATCAAGCCAAGGACTTGTCTGAAATAATATTAATTGGTCCGAATATATTATTGATTATTCACATAAGTTTTGAGATGTGATGTAATACTCGCTCGATATTTTAATGTCGTTCTATAATATTTTAACATTAATATAATGTAACACAATTACGCAATGTGTGTCGTCTCTCGCACCTAGCTCTCAATCTTGTAGCCTCACGAATCTCTTCCATTTCCCGATTGTCATTGTCTCTGCTGGTTTCCGATTGGCGGTTGTTACCGTTCAACCTTCTGTTGGTGTTCCGAGCCAAGGCCCTCTGCTGTCGGACCAACAATTCCAGTCGTAGGATCATCTTTTGCAGATATTCAGATGTGTTCGAACCTCGCGTTCTATCCCGAATATCTATATCTACATCTAAACCGTCGTTATTACTGCCGTTATTATTCTGCGGTGCGTTCCTCCGTAAATTCCACGGTCTTCTAACGTGCTCGCAATGACGAAACGGATTATTGGCGGACTGAGACCTAAGGCTTTGTCTACGACGGTGAGACGATCTCATCGACATTAAATGATTTCTGAAAAAAAAAAACCAAATATGTGAAACAAAATTAAAATTGATTTGAAGAGACGATCCGTAGTGTGCTTAGTTTAATTATTGATATATAATTATATTTCTTCAACTAATAAATTTGTAAAAAGATTTTCCAGAAGGAAGTCTTTACTTTTAATATAGGTCTGATATAATTTGTTTTTATATCTTTACTAGTTAAAAACAATAATTATTTAATATTTTTTAAACAAAACACACTATCTCTAGAATATATATAATTACCGAAAAGATAGCCTTTCGTATCTATAACGTAGTCTGTTGAGTCTCCTGGTAGATAATTTGGATGACGATATGGAAGCCGCGGTACAAAAAGTCTCAGTTTGGTTCGCTGGATACTGCATGACAGGATCAGAATTGATATTGTTATCGTCATTCCTGTCGCTGCTGTTACCGATCGCTGCGAAGTAATCAATATTCGTGTCCGATGCCTGGGTTGATCTACTGGGACCGGCGCGATCGAGACCGCTGACGAAACTCGAGATGCTGGGCAACGGCTCCGACTCGTTCGTGGTTATCGCGGTGACCGCCGGCAGGTTCGCGTTGGCTCCGATGTTCGACACGACGCTGGACATACTGGGCAACTGCACGTCGTCGACGGTCGTCAGGCTGGAGTACGTGTGATCGTTCATCGCTCGTGCGTCGGCGACGCGCGAGTCGCAATTCTGGCAGCGCGAGGTCAGCCGCGCGTAAAGGCCGTCCAGCATCTCGTTCAGCTTGAGGCACTGCATCCGTCGTAGCTCGGCGTCGCTCGGCAGCAGGTTCGACAGACTTATATTGGTGCTCTCCTCGACGTTGCGAGTGCTCGACGTCGGCTCGTCCTCGTGACTCCTCTCGAGACCGGTCACCCCGCTCGACGTCGACGGTTGACTCGGATCGGTCGGCTCTGGCCTCGCGTCACGGTCGCCCTCGCTACTCTCCCTCTGGTAGTTCTCCAGCAGCTCTTTCTTGAAATTCCTCGCCGACTCATTCGACGAACTCGCAGCCGACGTCGACGGACCGGGATTGCTGCCGGCGGTGCTGTCTCGTTGCGCCTCCGTTTGATCGCCGTTCTGCCTCTCCACGCGGACCGTCACGTGCAACGATCGTATCTGCCGTTGCAGGTCCTCCCACATTTTGCGTACTTGACACAGCTGAACTATTTCCAAGCGTGCTCTGTTAACGAATTGGGAAATTGTCACTTTTGATTGACACCGGAACCAAGGGAAGTAATAAAAAGAGTACTGTAACTCATTTTTTAATGTTGCTTTAACACAGTAGTATACTTAAAAAATCTATATAACTCTACAAGTTACATAACATAATTATTTATAATAATTATTTTATTTTCATTCTAAATGTTGAATAAAAAACTTTCAAAAAGAAGCTAAAGTGTATTTCAAAAAGTATTTTCTCAGGAAAGTTACAACTCTTGCAGTTACAATATTTTTTATCGATGTCGTCACGTATCAAATATAGCTGGTTGAAGTTTTGAACGTTTCTGGAGCGATTTTAAAAAAATGATTTGTCACATTTCTAGCTTCGCACAGAGTAAATCATAAGTGCCAGACACAAAATAAAAAATGTTTTATTGAATACACGCGTTGGAAGACACCCTTATGCTCGATAAACCACCCTTCAGGTCAAAAAAATTCTAGCTATGCTAAAAATGATTTGTCCCATTTCTACTTTTGCACAATGTTACTTCTAAGTGCCAGATACAAAATAAAAAATGTTCCGGTAGAATTCACGCGTCAGAAGACACCCTTATGCTCGATAAATCGCCCTCTCGGTCACTTAAAAAAATTCTAGTTACGCTAAAAATTTAAAAAAAAAAATCGCTCCAAGAACGTTCGTAATCTCGACCAGCTGTCAAATTTACGAAAAATTTAATTAAAAAATTCCATCTCCATTATGCCTTAATTATGCTCTTATAAAGTTGCGTTCAAACATAGTTCAGAGTATTTAGGCAAATTATATAATAGTAGTTAAAATTCTACGAGATGCCATCATTGTATCGTTAACTTACCGGCACAAGCGGTGCATGTTGTCGATATGACGGCTGAGCAACTGGATCCCTTGCCGAACTCCCAGTGAACTCTCTCTCGGGTCTATATTGTCAGCGCCGAGCATTATCGGATCTATAACGTAATCGAGATCCGGGTCATCCGTGTTTCGTTGGTCCTGACTTTGCTGCTGCTGCTGCTGCTGTTGTTGCCTGTTGTCGCTCGCTGTCGATCCACTGTCCTCGTGGCTAGACGCACTGGCGACTCGCGTTGCAACGGGATCGTTAACCATTCTCGACAGCTCCGCGAATCCCGCTAATGTCCCGCTAATCGCACGCGTCGCGCCTGGAGCGGGCGTCTGCGTCTGAAGCGGAGCACTGGCGGAGCCGCTGGTGTTGGGCGCCTGATTCTGTTCCGTTCTATGGGACTGGTTCTCGCGTAGGCTTCTGAACGGGAACAACGGCGGCTGCTCGTAACGAGTAGGATTCGCGGACACGGGCGACAGCTGGTTCCTCTGATCTCTGTGCCTGTCGTTGAGACTCTGATCTCCGTCCTCCGAAGGGGACCTCGGTAAAGCTTGCTCGTTCGTCGACTCGTTATTGTACTCCGAGTTCCTGCTGGAGTTGTCCAGCTGTATCCATCGACTGGTCCACCGGCGAGAGCTCGAGTTTGCGTTGGGGCTTGTGTCATCCAAATTTGAATCCGAATTGCTGTTCTCCTCGAGCAGCCAATATCCGTTCTCCGAATCGTCTAACAATACTTGCTGGCTATTATTGTTTTCCATCCGATCCGCGTGCAGATTTCGGAGGATTTGCAGAACGTCTATCACTCTCCTGAGTAAGGGTGAATTTCTAAATGTTAAAAATTTCAAATATATGACATCTTCAAAAATGTACACAAAATGCACGAAAAAACAAAATCTCAAAAAAAAAATGCGCAAATTAAAACTAAAAAAAAAAAAAACAAAAAAAAGATCGAACAAAATACGCCTACCCTTGCCTGCGATTGAGTTCGTGAGACCTCGATTCTTGAGCATTTCGCGTGATCCTAGACGTTCTGTTATCCTGAACGTTGTCTTCGTTCAATTCGTTATTTACACTGTCAGCTAAATTGTTCCTATTCGTTTCGTCCAATCTCGGAGAGTTGGTTGGAGTTTCTTGATTTCGCGTGCTGCTGCTGCTGCTGCTCGCCCGTGCTTGCGCGACGGACTTGGGCACGTTCGGCTGAAACGCCGAGTGGGTTGAAACTGTGAAGTTAGACGCGCCGTTACGGGATGATGTCGATGCTCGTGAATAGCCCTCGTCGCTCGAGGATGAGCTGTCTTCTGGAATAACAGACAGATTTGGAGTCAACAACGTCAATCTTATTTCTCTATTCTAATACACGCGTGCAGTTCGACGCTCAAGTGGAAATCTTACCGATGTAAGACAGTGGCGTCGGCATGGAAAACTCGGCAGGACCCAGTTTACGCTTTCGCTGCCTCGGCGGTTCGTCCTCCGTGTTCAAGTCGTCGAATCGTCTTCTCGTTGCCCGTCCCGTGCTTCTCGACGAGGTATTAGCGTTCTCGCTGCCGTTGGCATCGGACCACGTCGTGCCGCGGTCCTCGTTCTCGTCGGCGTAACTCGTGCTGGGGAACACGTTGGATTCCAGATCGTGGACATCTCGCATCGGCAATCTCGAAGACAGCATCGACGGTATGGAACTGGTGCTGGGCATCTGCCCGTCGTTCGGCGTGAGCGCTCTCCATTCGGCCTCGTTTAAATTCACCTGCGACGGATCGGTCGCGATGTGCCGATTACGCGGCAGGATGCCGTACACCGTGAACTCGTCCCGCAGCCGCTCGATCCGGGAACTCGTGTTGGTGAACTGCGCCTCCATGTTGTTGAGCGCCTCGATCTCGTCGTTCAGAGCGTTGCGAAGCAGCTGCAGGCGGGAGTTACGATTGTTGGAGTGCTCGAACAGGGTCGCGGTCTGCCGCTGCAGCCTCTCCCGCAATTTCTGCAGTCGCACCAGGCACGAGCTGTTATTCTCGGCGGCGGCGTTCAGAGCCTCCCGCAAATTCTGCAGGGTGGTGCCGATCTCCTCTTGCTCGGAACGTTCCATCAACAATCGCTGGCATTGCTGCAACCTCTCCAGATTCGTGTTGTTCGCTTGCGCGCTGGAATTCAATTCGTTCCTTAATCTCCGTATAGACGACTCGGTCGCCGCCGATTCATTTCTGCCACTGGACTCCTCGGGATTGGAGGACGAGGCTTCCGGCATATCCATGGGGTCGGTGCCACGATCGATCTTCAAAGAAAATCGACATATTCCTTACACACATTTGATAAAAAGAAGAAAATTCTGACGAGGTCGCGAATAATAACATATATATATAGCTCACCGTATCTCTGTTCCTGGAAACGTCAAAGTAGCGTCTTACGAGCGTCACGTATTGATCGACGAGATCTCTGTAGCATAAATTTATTCTCCTCTCCGGATCTTGAGAGTTGCTACCGCGCGATCTTTCGTCCACGCCGACCCACACGTTATTCAATCGCTCGTACAGCTCGTCCCTGGGATGGGAGTCGTTCATCGCGCTCGATTCTCGATCGCGGCTCCTCAGGGAACTCGGCAAATCATCGTCGTTGCTGTCGTCCGCTGATCTATTGTCAACATTGTCCGTGTTCGTCGGATTGCCGGTCGGGCGAGATGGATTTCTCGTGATGCTCGGAGAAGATGTAGCTTCCCTGGTTTGATTCAGTTCTACATCGTAAGACATAAAATTATTATAATAAACCTCGATTTTTAACAAGACGGAGTTGTATTAGCTCACAGAATCCGTAATGCCGGGTTAACAAATCTAGATACCTTCAGATAGATTTCGTCGCCGCTGAAACCGCGTTTCCTCCTGCCGCGTACTGTTCCTAAATTGTTGACGATGATTGGCGAATCGCGAGAAGCTGGACATTTCGTGGCCTCTGCGCATAAGCAGATACGCACTGAAAGAATCTCTAGTCAAATTTCGCAATCTCCCCGATGAATTTCGATAATTTCACATGGTATGTAATTGTATAATCATATAATTTATGTCGTATAATTTAAATACCGGGAAGTTCTATCTGCAGTATGACCGTCCCCCGATCCTCTTCCATAAAAAGAGCCATGGTTCCACAGGTGAAAAGGTGAAAGTTCGATATCTGGGAAATTTTCTCGTGGCTGGTACCTAAAGTTCCTAATTTTTTCAGGATTACAACACAAACAATGTTTATTTAAAATAGCGCACATATAACAAGAGTAAAAGATACAGATTTGTTGATAAAAAGAAATTTAATTTAAAACTGAGACATTCAATTTTGTTTGATTGCAAAATAATTTAAAAAATTAGAGACTATTATCAACAGATTTATAATAAATATTTCATTGTTTAGTTCATACATTCTAAAATTCAAATTTTTTAAATTTAAAAGCAGTGAAAAATATCCAAAAACTAATGATATACAGACTCATCTAATCTAAAATTTATTTCTTATGGGCAATATTTTCATTATAGCGTTCTTAATTTCATTATAGTGTTCTTACATCAAACTGGTTCTAAGTAATTGTCCCACGGGTGCCCGGTCCCATTGTGATTGCACTTGCGGCGTATTCGCGATGCCTGTGATTAGTTTTCTTCCTAAACTGTCAAAAGCTACATATCTGCAATTTTCACAAAGTAAGATATAGTTTTTCATAACGTTTCTTCTCTTATATAATAATTTACAATCTGCAGTCGCTCTTGAAGGTTGAACATACCTCACTTTTTCTTTGTCAGTCTTTGTAGCAGTTACGGCGAAAGGTTGGGACTTGCTCCAGTCCCAAAAGTGAATCTCATTATAAGTGGCTATAACTAACAATCTTTCAAAGGGATGGAACGCGAGCGAAGCGATAACGGTGTGGCTGTCGGCATTCCAAATTTCGCTACCACCCTACACGAACAAATTTGTGTTGCGAGTCATTAGATGCATCGCCCCGTTTAATGCCGAAAAAAATTTATATAATTCCAAACTCACACTCAAATCCCACACGCGAACTTGACCTCCTAGGCAGCCGGACGCTAAGATCTGACTGGAGGACGGGTGAAAAGCTATGCACCAGGGAGTACGCGGATGTCCGGACAGGGTTCTAATGTTCTTTCCCGTTGCAATCTCCGTGATATAAACATTGTGATTCCCATGCGTGGATGCTATCATGGTCCTGAAATTCGTCGTTTCGTAATCTTGTAATCTCCTTCATTGTATTGTCTTATGATAATACTAGCTGTTACATTTTACTTCCCTTTCTTTAAACATTAGTATTATCTTCTGGTAATAACAATAAAATATAATATTATGTTTTGCTCATTGTAGCTTACCCATCAGGACTGAAAACCATTAGGAAAGTGGCTCTAGGAACGCCGGGTAATTCATATTTCTGCAAATACACGAGTAACACTTAATCATTTCGCTGTAACATGCGCAGCGATAAATATATCATTGTTAATACAGTCATTAGAAATTAATGAAGTTGAAAAACAAAAGTCATTGCGGAAGGCTATTTTTATCAGACAAGATTTATCCCTGTCTATATCTACATTTACTTTGCAAATTAGAGATATGAATAGAGTAGACAGGACTGAAGTTACATAAGTTGTATCGTATGGCTATTAGGTCGTGCATGTGAAGTGCGTACCAATTCTATGTGGTCCTTCAGCACAAAGTTGCTTTCAGCTACCTCCTCCAATACGTGCGTATTGGTCTTATCCGTGTGTAATCCAAAGTTCCGTAGCCTTAAGCTGTGCAGTATATTCTGCGACCTGCTGCGGTGCAGCAACTCCGGTCTTTTCTTGACCTTCCCCATTTAGCCAAATGTCCTTGCAACGTCGCTAAATGAATTGCGAAATAGCGTTATGGTATACGTAGTCACGGTTCGAATATAAAAGTATTTTATTTAAGAAAATAAAGGCACACACACTCTTCGGCTGATATACGACAAATGATATTTTTTGATTGAAATTTAAATAACTTTCGTTACTCCAATATTACTTGTTTCATTATCACCATCTGTTTTCTTTTAGCTTTTCATTCATTCCTTTTTATATATTTTCCATGCCGCGAAATAAAATAAAACATAAAAATATATATATATTTAATATGTGTACATGTATATATATATATATATATATATATATATATATAAGGTTATACATATATATAAGGTTATATATGTATATAATGTACATATATATATGTGTACATAATTTATATTTTTCTGTCGTAATTCCCGTACGTTCGAGAGGACGCGGGCAGAGACTTTCGATCCCGATTAACAGCACGACCCTACTATTGTCTCGCCAGAATCGCTAGAGCAATCGGTATTAGAAATGTATGTTACATTTTTTGTTAAGGTAGGTTAGGCACAAAACGCGCCCATACCGACTCCCAACTCGCGGAACGAGGGGCAGCGCGATTACGCGAATGAATTAACGGCGACACGGCCTTCGTACTCCGGACGGCGTCGGCGATCTCCTCTCTGGCGTTCGCACACTGGGTAGGGAGGAGGGGGGGGGAGGGGGTCGATCCACGTCGAGCCCTAAGCTAATTACTGGCCCGCTGGCTGGGTGGCTCTCGGAAATTTATAGCGACGTCGCGCGAACCGAGACGAATTCGCGTTTCCCCCCTGGTACAAGTCCGTCCCCCTTTCCGACTTCACTCCGACTCCGTTTTCGCGCGGACGATTCGAGGATCCCGTTTACCTGCGAGAGTTGTCGCTTCGCCGGGATGACGCCGGCATGGAAGAGTAGGATGCGCGACCTCCGCTACTCCGCGTATGCGGCCAACGTAAATTCCCGATCGCGTATCCCACCGAAACACATCGTCGTCCACCATTAACTCGTTGTTCGGAGCTATCAGTGTATCGTGAGGCACTGCGGACCCCCCTCGAGCTCGTCGGTCACGATGTTTTCGACTGATTAAATTCGTCGTGCATCGCTAGATGACACTAATCTTACGAGTAGGAGGGAGAGCGAGAGAGAGAGAGAGAGTGGGGAGGGGGAGAAAGAGAGAGAAAATTTGAATAGAAACATCTCCTCGAGAGGAATAATTCAGATCTTTCTTTAAAATTATTACATTCAATAATTTCAATAATTTTTTTCGGTGTAATTGTTATGCATTAGATTCTGCTTCTTAAATTCCCCGCCGACGTTTATTTAACACCGCTAAAATATACCAGAGGGAGTTTTTCGTTCAGATAAATAAATAAAATTTGAAATAGCATTTATTCATTATAATATAATAATATATTATGCCTTATAAGCACTTTTTTTCATTCCACCTACACAACAGTATATACTCTATACATAATAAATTTCTCTTGATATATCTCATAATTAAATTCTTATACAAGTTCTTATATACAATTCAGTAAAATAATTTTTTATAGAAATATATCCCGGCCCTTTCTCTCTAAAACAACATTATGAATATATATATAATATATATACATACACAATTGACTCTGACTAGGTAATTTAAGCTAGGACATGATTTGCTGAAACAGATTCTTTTCTCTCAAACGTTTTGAACGATCTCCGCGAGACGAATCGAGACGCTTCTCCGCAGGCGCCCGCTGCCGCAACTTAGTGATCCAATATGCGTAGATTACCCGACACAATTTTATTCTCCAAAACGGTTCCAGAAGGCAGGTCTATGCGTTCTCCGTGATTGGCGATTATAATAACGGTGCCCTTCAGAGTTACCCCTTTCCCAAAGGTAACGTCGCCCGACACAGTCAAATGATCCAATTCGAGGAGATCCGGTATTGTCGGAAATCTCGTCAGAAACTCTTTCACCTGTAAGAAGAGGGGCATAGTAAGATTGGACATCGCTGTGGGGAAATAGAGATATAAAAGTAACGTAAACGAGTAAATATTAAAATAAGAGTTAATCCTACTGACTTTTGAAAAGTGATTGTCTCCCAATTTGATGAGGGGCGTTGTGGGGAACATTCGTTGAGGACTCATCACGAGAGATCCGTTGCGCAGCGTGTACAAGTTACTCATTACGAGCATCAGATCAGAGGTCTTTTTCACCGGCAAGAATCTACTGCGCGGCACATTTATACCTGCGGCATCAAATAAACATTTTAGATTTAACGCAATCGTGTACAGAATCGATTTAAAAAAAAAAGCAAAATTTTTTCGAGAGATAACTTAATTTAAAAAATATTTAAATAATTTTGAAAATAAAGAAAAATAAGATAATTTTAAAAATTAAAAAATAAAAAATATATATTTTTTTACTTTTGTTAAAACAAGAATTATCTCTTTCGACTCTTACCAATACTTCCTTCGAATGACTTCATAGCAGCTCCCACAGCTGTTTCAAGTTGTATTATATTTAGACCGTTGGTAAACGTTTTGTTGTTTACAATTATCTCCATATTCAACGCCTTTTGCTCGAGTACTCTTTCGATGGCTGTTCAAAGTGCGATATATATGTTAAACATCGCTTTAATATTGATTGCATGGCATACATGATGTGACAAGCTTAAATACACATACCACTAAGTTTAATCCAGAGGTTGTTGGTGTTGAAATACTTAAATGTCTTAACGGACTTGAAGTCGTCGATGTGATCCTTCGGAACTTGAGCTATTTCGAGGAGACGAAGTTTATCCTCGTATTTTATAAGTGTGCCACCCTGTAAAAAATAAAATAAATAATTAGGATCTCTCTCTCTGTCTCTCTCAATACTATATTCTCTGAAACGAATTTCATAGTTTTCTCACGAAGCGCACCTTGACGTCCGCTCGCGTTTTGTCGGTCACTTCCATGACAAATTCAAGAGGCGGTTCCGGGCTTTTGTTCAACAACGACTTCAAGATTTTAATGTCCACCGTGGCACCAAGATTATCTATGTTCGAGATAAAACAGTATTCGCGGCCCTGCAAAGAATCCGAATTATTCTTTTAAGTTGATTGTTGTGTCATTATTTACATGAGCATCAAAAAATAAAAATTCCATTACCTCACGAGTGAATTTTTTAAGCAGACCGGAATTTTGAAAACTCTCGTAGAAATCTCCATGACCGGGTGGGTACCATCTGCGTTAACAAATTATATTTATTATTATTTTATGTGAGCAGGTTGTTAAAATAATATTAATAGTGATTATATAAAAGACTCGTTCTTACGCTTCTATGTCCTCATCGATCTGACAGTGCTTAGCGATCGGGAGGAGAGAATCTCTGTTTATGCGCGGATAACAGCTCTGATTAAAAGTATAAATGTCTATATCGATTCCTTTGTACTTTCTAATAATGCGCTGCGTATCGTCGTCCGTGTTGAACGAATTCATCAGTATGAGTGGCACATTAGCGTTATACGTTTTATTTAGGTGCTGAAAACAACAGAAATACATAATCAATTATTGTTATGTTCTTATAGAAATAATAATCTTAGAACAGTGATTACGCAAATAGTAAAAATAAACTATTGTTATAATTTGTTGCGATACCTCAATTTGCTGAACAGTGAGATCGAGAAACGTGAGTCCATTTCGCACGGCGATAACGGACTTCGGTCCGTGGCATCCCATGCTCGTTCCCAGACCACCGTTTAACTTGACGACAACCAACTTATCTAGCAGTTCCTTCACCTCGTTCGTCTCCGGTGACGGCAAGGAGTTGTAATTCTTGACCTATTGAAAAAAAAGCATAATTCTGATTTAATTTTGCTATTTGTTAACAGATTTCACTGCACGGAAAAAACGATTTTGCTGAACATGCAGATCTGAAAAAAATTGTTGGGCAATTAAAATAATTTTGTTGGAAAGCTAAACTTATTGTTAGAATATCAAAACGTTTTCTAGCAATGCTTATCATTTTTAACTTTCCAACAAAATTATTTTGATGGTCCAACAAGAATTATTTTCAGAGCTGTGTTAGTAAAATTTTTAGACCTTCCAGCAAAATCATTTTTTCCGTGTGATTAAAGTACTGACAAGGTGCGGAACGTTTCTAAAGCCTTGTGTCCACGATACTAGAAGTCGGTCCAGGTTCTCGAACCGAAAACTGTGTAGCCAAGTAACTTGCAGTTTTTACGGAAAACCAGCGATTTTATTGGCTATACAGTTTTCGATCCGAGAACTTGGACCGATTTCTAGTATCGTGAACACGAGGCTTATAAGATGGTTTCATAGAACCTCGATAAATTATTTATCAATCGTAATAATTTCGACTAAATTTAATTCACTAATTGTCAATACGGAGTTAAAACGGATTAAAGAGACACAGGGTGTCGTCTAGATTTTTTTTAAAGGGAGATGAAAGAACCGCTCCGGACATCTCCTCGCGACGATCTTCGTCAGCTCGCTTCTGCACGATCGGGTTTCACTCACCGCATCCTCGGACAGCCTCTGAATATGGTCCCACTCCAAGGACGGGCCCTCTTCCTGCAGAAATCGCTCGAAGAGATGCTGGAACCCGGCGAACTGCCGGCCGATCATCGTCCTCTTGTTCTCGCGGGCGGTCGCCTCCAGCTTCTCAAGCTCGCGCTGCAGCTCGTCCCGCGCATCTCTCTTCGTACGCTCGCGGAACGCCTGTGTATCTGAAGAGCTGCGTTGGTGACCGCGGGCCTGTGGAGTTTTCTCCGCGGTATAGCTAGATCGAGATCTCTTTTTCTTACCTATCCTTTTCGCGAAGTCCTCGCAGTCCGCCCCGATGAGCCGCTCGCCGCGATTCAGGGGCGAGAGATTGCGCATTACGGCTTATATATTTCTCGAGGCCGCGGCCGTAAAAATTGATTACAAAAAAAATAGAGCAAAAAAAAAAGTAAAAATAAATACGTGTACGACGCTTGCGAAATAATTCGGCGCGTCCAACCGCCGTCTCAAAAGGCTTCCTTCGTTAAAATCTCCCTCGTTCAGGCAAAATTCTTATATAGAAACGCGATCGCGCAAAAATCGGCCGCAATCCGTGATCAACCAGCGTCGCTAACGAGGTTCGTTATTTTTATTCTTTTTTTTTCTTCTTCCGCTGTTTCTTCTCTCTCGACGCGCGATGAATTATCGTGAATCGTCGTCATCTGTCCCCCCTCTGAGAAATGCGCGAGAGCGATCACGTTGACCCGGCTGAGTCTTTCGAAAGAGGTGAATGAATAGATAAGCGGGGAAAAAAAGCGACGCAGTAAAATAATTAAAATAAATTGACGCGATAACGATAAGTCTAAAGACAAAAATTATCATAAGCGAGAGATAGCGTTAAGTTTAGTCGACTGACAATGAGCTTAACGCTATTTCGCTCGCGTCTCAGGGAAGAAGCAGGAAAAAAATTCCATTTTCGGCTCATTTTCTATACCGATTAATTAGAGCGAAAATGTCTCGCGATCGGTCTTTCGCATTATGCCTACGCGGCTAGGTAAGTGGATATCTTTGACTAAGCAAACGATAGCGGCCTGCAGACCCTGACCCGATGTCGCGATCGGGTTGATCTCGCCTGCGAGACGATAATCCGAGTTAACGTTTTGACCCCTCCGCCCGGTGGGGATTCTCTCGGTCTATTGCCGAAGAATAAAAAAAAAAAGGAATGAAAGAAACAACGAAACGATGCGATGTATTTCGTGGCTCGAATATTTCATTTCACCTTGACTTAAAGTCCAGATAATATATTGGTCATGATAGGACTGGCCCTAATCTCTTTTTTTCCTAGTTCCCCCTCTTCTCCTCGGTAGATAAAACCGGCGTAAAGATACGCGGGACGAATAATATAATCGGCCCATTTGAATGTTTGACTTTCAAATTGCGCCGCGATAATAACGCGCGGCACACTAGGCACCGAATTTGCATCGAAAAGTGCGCAAAGTCGGCTTCCGGGACGACGAAGGGAAATTTCGCGGTTGGGTTTACCGCGTGACGAGACCACGTGGGCGAGACTTGCGCGAGGATTGTCGCAGAACGAGACGTACAGTACACGTGAACGCTAGACGAGTTCAAAAATAAAAATCTATACTTTTTCCATCCGAGGATCGCTAAATCTATACCGACAAACACATAATCGATACTGAAGTAAACGTTGGTAACGAAGTACACTTCCGCTGACCCTTTTCCACGCGATAACATTATTTCGAGAAACGGAATCCATGAATTTTATCTCTGTCTGTTGAAATAACAGTCATGACATTCGATTACTCGCGATATCAGGAAGAATTAGGGAGATACGGAATTGTAATGGAAAGAGAGAGAGAGAGAGAGAGAGAGAGAGAGAGAGAGAGAGATCTCGGTTGTGCTGCTAATTAAGCGAGCATATTATAATTTTTAAGCGCCTGTTGTCGAAGGTGTTAACAGACGACGACAGGTGTGTTGGCGAGATATAACGCCAGATATTACAATCCACTTATGGAATCCACCTAGCGATCATACAACCAATTGTAAATCGAAGATAATTCCCGCGATTATCAACTCGGTTATCATTTCGCGTTTCAGTTGTTACAAGCGAATCATCCACATATCGCGAAATGCGAGAAATGAATTGTCGAGTGACAGAGGTGAGAGATCAGAAAACTTTTAACATATAACTTCGTCATTTCTTACGTAAACTTTAACGATGACGAGGGGAAAAAAAAGAAGTTTCTGAAGGTCGACTGAAGGTCACCCTGTGTTTCCTGACCTGGACGCGATTTTACTTACATAAGCCGAGTCTTGCCGGTCTTACCGCGCAGTAAAGTCGTCGCGGACGCGCTTCGCGAAATATCTCGTACATTCATTATATGCTCTGGACATGTGGATCATTTCGACAGCAAGAAATATACAGAGTGAGTAACGTTCCCGCACGAGTCACGAGCTCGGTTTTTTTTTTCTGTTACGGCTTATCTCTCTCAGAGAGCTTCTTCTTTTTCTATTTCATTTGAAGGGACACGATCTACGAAAAACGGGAAACAGTCCCCGTCTTTCAAGAATCAACGGAAAAACAAAGTCGTATAATACACGCGACTTTATGGGAAGATTGGCTCGAGGGTTAAACGACCAACGAGATCGGTACCGCGATTACGAGAATGACGCCGCGCGGCACTCGAGTCGGGTTCGCCTATCATTAGCTTATGTAACGACGAGATTAACACGCGTGCTCGTATCGTAATCGTCGCGCAGAATCTCGTGTAAAATTTTCCCCGCGGCAAAAATTTACAGAAGGGACGATCCCGTAAAATTACCTCCCCCCCCCATCCCCCGGATCAAGATGTTGCCTGATCCAGAATGAAGCTCCTCGGGGATCCGATAAAACGTCCTTGATTTCTCCTGGTCGGGTCTGACGAGGTTGACACAAACGTCGAACATAATAGGTAATGATTTAAATCCCATTAGATTTCTAAAGATAGGTGTTGTGTCACGCACACGTGGAACAAGGCGCGAGAGAGTTTACGGAGAGAATCGTCAACGAACGTTACAATGTAAACAATTCAGGTGTTGTACTACAACAGCAGCCGGTTTCCGACAGGATCAAAGTCTCCAAGTTCCCGACACGTGGATTCAATTATTGCACGCCTGTTTAACGCTTTATTACATCGTCCGCGGATGTCCATTAATCAACGTAGATTCTTAGAATTTCGCAGATTCCCGGAAACTCGCAATGATTTTTTTTTTTATACCGCTAATATTCCCTTCCGATTTATTCCTCCGGATAAGAAAGCGATTAAAGCGACTGCGAATACCGACGAATTTCAGAATAACGAAGAGACCGAATAGACATTGAGGTCCTTTGCGCCAAAGGAAAATGCTCGAGAATCCTTCAGAGAGGCGCGAGATTCCTTTCCGCGAAGGGGAGAACATTCGGGGATCCCTCGGATTTTATTCGGGCGCGACATTCTTTCCGTCAAAGAAAAATGCTCGAGAACCTCTCGGATTTATAATTCGGACGTAAAGTCCTTTCCGTAAAAAAAAAAAAAAAAAAATACTCGATAGAATCTCTCGGATTTAATTCGGGAGGTCCTCTCCGTTGAAGGAAAACGCTGCCGGGATCCTTCGGACTTGACGGGAATCGAAATTGAACGGATCGACCCGCAATCGGGGCCGCGGAATGCAGGAATGACCGCTCGACGGCGAGGCCCGCGACGGCCTTTATCACTTACTTGCAACAAGTACTCCATGTGCGGCACTTTGAAGACGCGTTGCGGACGATCGGCGACCGTGGAATGCGACTGCGGCATTGCGCGTGCGGGGATCGGCAGCGGACACGAGAGGCGCGCTCCACCAAACACGACGTAAATACGTGAGTAATACACGTGACGTGTGGATGAGATACGTGAGATACGCGAGAGAGAAACGGGAACGTCTATCTTTTTCAGAGAGACGCGAATCTCTCTGCAGCCCTTCGGAACCGGAGGTTCGAGCAACGTGCCACGGCTGTCGCTCGAATATATATGTCGGCGCCCGAGGAAGTCGGCCCATATATATGTATTTACTGCCCGCCCGAAAGATGGCAAAAAAGAAATTAAAGCACAAATAATACATATGTATAGGCCAGCTTTAATTGCCGGCATTCGACGATAACGTAACGACTCACACACACACAAATGACTGCAGTTTGCCGGCTAATAGTCGACTTACGACCTTACGGGATTTTATGTGTGAAGGCCTTTATAGTTGCCACAAAGTCGACTTCAAGTCGACTGACATGGCTGACTTACAGCCGACTATAGTCGATACATTTGTCGACTGTTAGTCGGCTATAAGTTGACATTTAGTCTGACTTTGAAGTCGACTTTGGATTTTTTCTGCCGACTGATAGTCGACTAACAGTCGACTTCGTGCTGTGTGGGGAAGAGCATTGCATTATACATTACACACTTCCACATTTCCTCCCGCATATTTTTCTGCGCTTTTTCTCCCGTCATCTCGCGCGCGTAGTTCTCATTTCAATTAACTGCGACGAATGCCCGTTTATCTATGCCCGTGCAATAAATTAATTATTTAACGAGTATCACGCGATTCCCATTAATCGCATGCAAAAGTATAATCATATTTATATTACTTCGAAGTCGCGTAACGTACGCGACACTTTTCTATCCACCTGTCAGCTCGGAATGAATCTATTGAATCTATTGAAATTGAAAAGACAAACTTAATTATGCGAGTAATGTCAGTGGTTAAGGTTGCCTTGAAGAAAAAGAAGAATTTTCATCCCGAAGGCAATCGGTTCGCCACAGCTTGTTCCTGGCTTAAAAATATATCTATCTCTGTATAAAATATCTATAAAAAAATTCCTCGTTCCCAATCTTTCTTTCCATATAAAAATTAACAGAGTTTCAATTCACATCGAAAAATAACAGTGCAGCGTAATAGCTCAATGATGACAGACATTACTCCATAAATTAATTGCCAAAGTTACGAAATTTAAGTAAATTATGGAGCAGCTCAAGATAACAGAAGCCGCGCGTCTGTGGAACGTCAAGTCATTTTTCCTACCAATGTAGATCAACTTTAACCTTGAGTTGACTTAATTTTTATCTTTCTCTACTTCTAGAGAAAATTCGAAAAAGATGAATACAAATAAGTTAAACCGAGATTAAAGTCAACCTACATTGACGAAGATGTCGAGCATAACCTCAACGCGGCGATGTTCTCGAAGGTCGAAACCGAAGGGAATACCGGGATGAGGGAAAGACCGCGGAGGGACGTCGCCGATCCGTTTGGAGAACAGATGCCAATGGTACGTCTCATGCTTGCGAGCCTTTCACAGTCTTGTCAGCTGTGCCCTTGACAAGGGGAAACAAATGAGAAACGGCGTGAGGCAAGGGTACGTACGAGAAAAGAGCAGTGCGCGACAGCAGGAAGGGCTGGATTGTGGGATGACACGGGAAGAGGTCCGTAGTTTGCCGTAAGTTACAGAGAGCTCGGAACTTTACCTTTCTGTCGTCGACCTGGAGCATCGTCGATCGAGGTAGATCGTTCGTCGAGCGGCGGTGTGCCCTTTAACGCTGCGGCGAAGGTCAGTCACAACAGTAGGTCGAAACAACCTGTCGGGGTTCGATCGCTCCCGAACAGGAACTACGTGGCCGTCTAAGCACCGTGTAAAATCCACCGTGCCATTGCGAAAGAACCCATATTTTTATGCCTCGAATGTATAGGATACCCTTGACTACAAAAATATGCCGGCTCGTGACGTGGACGTGTCCTTGCGGTGGGCAGGCGATGCTACAGCGGCCGACTTTACCGACGACGGGTCGCTCTCGCGACCTCGTGATTCGGCGGTTACGTCACGATCTATTCGTGGCGCGGGCGTATTACAAATTCGCGGTCTTAACTTAACGCAAATTGATGCAAGTTAATACTAATTAATACAAATTAAAACAGGCCGAGACGTGATAAGGAGCGAAGGCGGAGCGTACGTTAGACGGCGAAAAATTCCCCTTTTTGAAGAGAAGTCTATTTTCCGCGTTATTTACGAAACTCTGGCAGAGCAAATTAAAACCGACCACGTGTCCACGGTCACGTGTGTAGTCGCGTTGAATTTAAATCCACGCGTACTGTAAGTACTATACAGGGTGGCCGTATTAAATCCTATGCAGCCCCTTCGCGCAATTTTGGAAGCCTGGAAAACGCGCCAGCATTAATCTACATATACAGTATGTGGTTAATGTAATATAATTGTTATTTTTTATATAACACGTCCAGATTCAAGAAATAATTATTGATTTACCAACAAGCGAAATTAATTAAATTATAAATAAATTTTAATATACCTATACAATCTTACTAATCTTATATCTCATTAACGTTTGTTTAAATGTAAATATAATTTATTTAAACATTCATATTTGACGTTTTATTTAAATGTAAATATTTACATTTAAACAAACTGCATTTCATATTTAAATATAAATACACAATAGTGACATAAATAATCATATTAACCATCTCGCCGACGTGTTAATTAAACAAGTGTAAACGTCAGTAGCGCCGTCTGCAAAAGTATCTTTGCGCGATTCTAGATTACAAAAATATAAGGAGCAAAAAAAAGGGAAAAAATATAAGAAGAAAGAGGAAATAAATATTTGATATGAATTACGAGTCTGCTCTCTGTAGCTGCTATATATTTTTGTAATTAAAATAAAATATAGACGATTCTTTGCAGAGAAATAGATCATCTGGGAAAGCAACGAGTAAAAGTGTTCAGCAACAATGAACAAACCCAAAAGAGATTTGCTTCTCCGTTCGCATCTACATAGCCTGTATTCTCATGGGCCACACAACCGGTAGTTATTATAATTATTATTTCCACCACTGTCCACCACGACTGGGCGATCGACTTGTTGTGTTTACATCGGTCCAATTGTGGAAAAACTGTATTGAAAGAGAACACGTGCGAAATATCGAACGGAATCATCGCGACACCTGTCACCTTGACGCGGCGGTCTATCTGATCCCACTCACGATTGAAAAAATCGTAACGGGTATTCAACGACCTGTAAACCGCTGAGAGGGAAAGAGAAATCCATAAGAGAGAGAGGGGAACAGCGCGGTTTCTTAGACGATTTCATTACCGGTAAAAAAAAATGCTTTAATTTTCATATATAATGATAAGCGTGAAAAAATTCTCTTATATGTACTTCAATCTTTCTATATATTTTTCAGAAAAAATTCGCACAAAAAAAACACGAGTTTTTTTCATCAAGGTCTCGCATCTATAATACAGGATTTCGTTTCGCTTGTAAATCTGTTAGATATTAAAGTATAATTGAAGAGACGAGCATGGCGGAGAAATGTGCGAGCGCGAACGACAAGGAGTATCCGCCGGCGAAGAAAATCAAGCTGGTGGACCTGGTGGACGACGACGGGAGCATCGACGCGGTCGAGGGGAACTCGACCGAGAATGACGCGAGTGAGGCGGAGCTGGATCTGTCGGGTTTCAAAGTGACCAGGGTGCTGCAGAATAACTGCGCGCGGAAGTTGATATGCATGGAGGGGACGTTCGAGGACCGGGAGGGCCCGGCGGTCGTGCTGCTCGAGCAGAGGAGCTTCCCTTACGACAAGGTGGTCCTGGAGAAGGATTTCTTCGACGGGAAGACGACCTACCGGAAGACCTTCACCAATGATGTCTACAGAAACTACAATTGCTTCCCGACCGAGGAGCAGAACGGTACGATCGGTCTGCTTCAATCTGCAATTTTTTGTACATCAATTGCCGTTTTACGAGCGAATCTGTTTTATGTCTATTTCTACCAAGGTAGATTAACTTTAATCCAGGTTTAACTTACTTTGTATCTTTTTTCTACTTTTAAGAATTAGAACAAGATAAAAAGTAAATAAAAACCGTGATTAAAGTTAATCTACATTAGTAGAAATGAACATTATTTTTTTTTTAAGGCCTGCGCGCGACCGTGATATACCCCGCCTCTCAGACGCACATCGACAAATACAAGAGGCAGGAGTTATATGTGATAGACGAAACCTACGAACTTTATCAGCAGGTCACTCTCCCCTACATAGAGTCGATGAGTCTGAGTTTAGAGGTATAATTTACTTGAGATAAACGTTGAATTGCATACTTGATGCAATTTTGAAAATCATACAAGAATACAAGGCGTATAGGATATTTGATTTCTACATTGTTTGGTTTTTTTTTCAGTGGATAACTAACATTCTGGAGCACAAAGCTGAACAGGAAAATGTTATTTACGAGGACCCCGACAAGGATAGTGGCTTCGTGTTGGTGACGGATTTTAAATGGGATGGACAGACGGATACGTTGAAGTTATTGGCCCTGCCATTCCAAAAAATAAGATCACTGAGAGAGTTGAATGGGTCTCATCTGCCTTTATTGAAAAATATACGGGATGCCGGGACGGCAGCGATCAGCAAGAAGTTCAACGTACCTGCGTCACAGCTCAGAATGTACTTCCACTATCAGCCGTCGTATTACTATCTACATGTGCATTTCTGCTATCTTATGTTTGAGGCACCAGGTAAATTGGTATAAAAAACCTATAAAAATAACAGATAATATATGTTTTATGGATAATTTAAGAATGGGCATTTCTAACTGCAGAATTTGTTTTCCTTTGTCTAGGAATATATGTGGAAAAGGCGCATCTTTTGTCGACGGTTATAAGAAACTTAGAACTGATGCCGGACTATTATACGAAAGCGGTACTTTCGTACGTCGTGTTCAAAGGCAGTCCACTGTACGAAAAGTTTAAATCGCACGGAGCGCTACAGACGTTGACGTGTGAAACGCAAGAGACTGTAAATATAGACTAAATAAGACTGCTTTACTTAGAAAGAACGTAAGTTACGTATTCTACGTTTGTGTAACGTACGACAAGAAATTGATGTGTATATTTTATTTACCAGTTGAAAATAAGAAAGGAGACCATTTCATAAAACATGCAGTGTTGTTAATCAGAAACATCTTCAGCAGAAGCAGCGTATTAAATCTTCTTATCAATCACAGTTATATTGGAATCACACCTTGAATTACTTATAGCTAGAAAACATTGCAAAAGACTAAAGAGTACTTATTTTTTATACAACCATTTTTTTACGTTACGTATATATTTTACGAGAAATACGATAATTTTTATTTAAAGAAAGTTTTATTTCAAATGTAGTGTATCATAAAATATAAAGTTTTTATATTTTTTTATATTTTTGTAGCCACTTAACTGAGTTTTAAAAGTAAGAAAGCATATGAATTTTTTTGCATTATATGTCTAAGTGTAGGAAAAAAATAATTTCTCACTTTTCGCTGACTGTAAAGAACGGGAATTTTCAAAAAATTAGAAAAATAAAGATTAAAATAAATATTTACATGATAATATGTAATTGCAAGATCAAGAGGCGTTGTATTCGCAAGAAAAATTTATATAAAAATACATTGTGTAGGATGTGTTGTAATATATAGATAATTGGTAAGGGCGAAAACAATAAATATACTTCACCACTTATAATTTCTTTTGTCGCTTTTAAACCTTTTTATTCGTTTGTATACGACACCATTTAGTAGAGAGCAAGTAAAAGTATTTCTGGAACATGAGAAAAGAAACTTGTATAGTGTACATATACATACATACGTGTATGTGTATATGCGTTCTTGGTTTATTAAAAATTCGGTCAGAATCGCGTTTGCGTAGTGCAGATTTCCTTAGATATCTGCGATAATCGTCTTCACTTTTGTATCTACGAGCAAAGTAAAAATCATTTCTCAAGACTAATAGGAACCTGCAGGTACAACTTCAATCAATAACATAAATCCGCGTGTATTAAAATCAAATTTCAATATTGCTGCGTTCTGTATGATATTGCCAGCTAACACGCTTCTTATATTGCTGTCGCTATTACATTTAATGTAACTTTATCCCGTTTACAAAAGAGAGAGACCGTCGATCGGATTGACACGTTATTCAAAAGACCGACCTCTGCTAGTTTAACTGTGGCTTCTACTACAAGCGGATATTATCTACGAGAATTACTTTCGTTTAAACGAAACAACGTTTATCCAAAATAAATCGGAAATGTCGGATTGTGTCGCCAGTGTCTGCGTCAAGATAAATGAATTCACATAAATCATGGAAATTCCTCTCCTTGTTTTCTTAATCGCCGATGACAAGAAAATCGTATGTATGTAAACGTGCAACGCACGAATGAACATCGTGCAACAAATAAAAATAATGCCATTAAAAGTAGTAACGTCATAACGTAATAATGTCACAGTGCACCCAAAAAAAAAAAAATGGAGTTTAATCAATATCTAGTCGACGTATAAACTATACGCAACATATATCAGTTTTTACAATGTTTATTTTAATAAATATTGCTATAGAGATTATTTGTAGCGGTACGTAATACACAATAATGTCATCCATTATTAATATCATCGATAAGATCTCTCTACTTATGTTCTGGAAAAAAAAATCTTTTTATATAATTACATATAATTTGAATGAACATCTGTATATTCGAAAATAATTCTTAGGCGTTTCTTTCCCAGCAATTTCGTTTGTTTCATAACGACTCCAGAATTTTTCTTTTTTTTTTTTGTTTTTGTCGCAACAGCGTGGATTTCTGTAAAGTTGTTTTACATTGTATTACTATCAATCTACAAATTGTAAAAGAATCACATATATATCTCTCTTCTATGAGATTTGCACTACTACGGGATATTGCAAGAAGAGGAATCTCAATGTGCTCTCACATCTTTCTCTAAAAGGAAATATAGTATGATCTCGAAAGGATGAAAGGAAGAATTTATAAAGCGTGTATTTTAATATGAAAACAAAAGTCAAATATATTCTGTATGACCGACTGATAGACAGAAAGTATGCAGAAGAGAAGGATCATTATAAATATAAGATTGTTGCGGCACCGGGGATCAGAGAAGTGCCGTCGTTCGCAACCGGATTCTCTTCGGTCACGAATTATCGGTAGAAACGCATTATGATTTATGATAGTGTCGTACATATATATTGGTTCATATTTCGTGAGTTTTACGATTAATCGTAAAAGAGTTCTCTTGGCCAGATTCTTATTATTTTTCTCTTTCTCTTTAAATTCGCTGCTCTCTCACACATACACACACTCACACACACACATATATATATATATATATATATATATAATGCAGCACGTGGTTCTCTTCAGTTAGGCGTAATGTCACACACTTGGTTGATTTATCTTCAAAAAAAAAAAAAAAAATCGTTACAGTACGCTAAAAATTTCATTCGACGAATCCCGCATTGTCGGTTTCGTAATGAATCGTTAATAAGGGCATTTGCGTGCACGGTTGCGCGATACATGAGATCAATAGCGGTGTTTGCTGTTGTTGCATTTAATATGCTACACTCGTCGCTCGCAGCGATATAAACTTAATTGCTACGCAATGACAATAAGTACGCAGTTAAATGTATGTTTTGTGGAAGCGCACAAGACGTTAATAACTAATAGTAATATGTAAAAAAAAAAAAGAAAAAGAAAGAAAAAACGTCCGCGGTATACTCTTTCCATTGGAAATTGCGATCCGATTCGAGACGCCGAAAATCTCGAGCGTTGTAAAAACGAAAAAAAGCCTTTTTATTGTCAACTCGCCAACTTAATAAATTAGCTATGTAATATCAGAGAACTTATAAATTATATTCAGGAAGCAGGTATTACAAAAAAACCTGGATCTTCTTTTGTGCATGTCTCTAAATCTTTCTCTTTCTTTCTTTCGCTCTCGCTCTCTCTCTTACACACACGCCCCGAGAAAGAGTGGCCGAACGAAAAATCTAACGTAAAAATTAAGTACTTTGTTAACGCACGTCTTCCTCCTTGTCGCGCCAAGTGTAAAACGATGCATTTGGAAATAGGAAAAACTTACCTATTAGCGATCGATTAATTATCTCGTTATTAATTTATTATGATAAGAGAACATCGTTATATGTAGTAACTAAAATAATTGTACATATATATGTATGTGTATACGCGTAGGCGATCGCATGTGATTCTTATGTGCACGCGATGTGTACGAGTATACACAAATAAATATGTAAAGCGAATGTATATTTACACATGATGATTATGTAATTGTGTCTGTATGTGTGTGTTTTTCTTTGCGTCTGCATGTGGGTGTTATATATGTGTGTTTGTGTATATCACAATAAACTCAATGTATACGATATTATCTCGCATAATATTAATTGCTTATCAAGCCAGCCTTCTCTCAGATGGAATTAAATCCAAGATAAGTAAATTAGCCAAAAAAAAAAAAGAGGAAAAAGAACCACTACAGCATACGTCCTGGTCAGGTACACGTATTTCACGATCGATACTTTTTTGACGAATTAGTAGTCTCCTTGAACTTTATTTTTCGCTTTTTTTTTCTTCGCTGACAAGCCCGTCGTTTTTAAGCACTTAAAACTCGTTGTCCAATGAAATCGACAAATATTATAACGTAAATTGACCTTTTTAGAACGAAATGACTATGCCACGCAAGTGCCCCCGACAGTTATACCGATACGTTTACGAAGCGGTATCAAAGTTCCTTTCCGACAAATATTTACATGTCTGTATAGTCTTCGCGGATGTTATCCGTGTACAAACAAGTGTAAGCAAACGCAAATCTAAAATCGAAACTTATCAACGAACGAATTTTATTCGCAAGAGCAAAGGTAAGTATAATATCTTTGACACTGGGACACAACAATTCGGAAAATAGAAAATGCACATACGGTTTTTACCATTTCTTTCACTCCCCCCCCCCCAAAAAAATAAAACTAGCAACCATAGGAGTTGTTTCGTGCATTAAAAAGAGTACACGAATACACGATATGCACGTTACTAACGTATGCAAATTAGAAAACTTCTACGTAACGTTTCTTACAAGTAACAAACTAGCACTGCTCTTTTGAGGACAAACTCAAAATTTAATAATATACACATTGTGCAGGAAAGCCTTTACAACGTCGTCCTTTATGTCGATCATTCCGGGAGACCGGGGTGGACTCAATTCGCAATTCGCATCATCGAACAAAGTCCAAATGCTAAATCTTAGTAAAGGGAGAGGAGTTCTGTATTCTTCTTTCCATTAGAAGGCGAAAAAGTTCGAATGTTGGATATCTAGTAAATATTTGTGCTTGTAGAACTTCCTCCATCGCTTGACTAGTTGGTCATGATCCCACTACTAGTGTCCATAAGTAAATTGTCATGACAGTGCTTTGTATGTACAATTATGGAAGAATGACCTCGTAAATAGTTAACAAGTTTACACAACATTTGCAACGTAATGAAGCAAGTACTGGCTTTCTTGCGGATAGAATAAAAAAAACGCCAACTTTATTATAATGATTAATTGTTCAATCAATTCCACACGCACACACATACACACACGCACACACACAAAATCCTTTGATCATTAATCAATTATTCGTAATGCCATCGTATGCTCTTAAACAACTCTTCCGAAATATTCCACGTGGGCCAATTAAAATTAAAATAAAGTAATCATTTCCTTTTCTCATTAATTTTTCAAGGTGAAGGTACATAAACCTACAGAAATCGAAATTATAACATATAGCACCCACTCGAATACACCGTAAGTGAATTGATAGACTGATGGAGATCACATCGTTTTAGCGAATATTTAAAATTACTGGGCGCTTAGATATACGCCATGTACAAATTGTTATGTTTTTATAAGAGTAAACAGATCTCTCAGGTAAACATTATGTACCACACCTTCAATGGTGTCATAAAGCTTTTGTCAAAGTCATGTACTATTTTCTGTACATATATGTATATGTATAGATATGTATTTATATGTGTATATATATGTATGTAATTGATATACATATATATATAAACATATAGCGTGTACATATATATACATATTGTACACAGATACATACGTTAAGAGTAACAATTAAAAAAAGGAAAAAACAAAACTTCTCTTTTTCAACTCTGAAAATTATATTAATGGACGTCACAGTAAGAAAAAAGAACTTTATCCACATTTTTATATCTAGTCACAATGTAGTTTTATCAACTTTTTCAATGCTAAGTAATGAAATAAATATTCCTCTTAGTTAAATAAAGCGATCTTAATACGAAAATAACTTTTTTTTTCTATCTTTGTACTCGTAATAAAATTATCCTTTTTTTGCGTTTAAACTCTTTTAAACCAAATGTATGGCATTACATAGTCTCATATACCAGCATGATAATTAATGCCATGTTTTTTTCTTTTCTTTTTTTTAAATTAAATCAAGTTAGCCATCACATCTTTTCATTACTAACGTGCTCTATGAATCAATCATTCTTATCACATGGAAATTTAATTTTTTTTTAATCCTGCGAAAAATGCAATGGCTACACTTTACGCCGTTTTGAAAGCCAATACATAAAACAAACATTATTAAACTAAAAGTATGAAAATTTAAAAGCACAAAAATACGCGCATGTGTGCATGTGAGAGTATCATCAGTACGGACATTACGATTATCTAAAAACAAAAAAAAAATTTGGCGTCGCGACATTTACTTTGATCCTTCCTGGATAATGCTTGTACTTCTTTCTATGTTGTCAATGGCTATTTCTCCATGATGATCGCGTAACATAAAATGGCTCAATATGCCAATGATATTTAAATAGTTTGTATGATGGACTAGCTTCAGTTATACCGACTTGAATAAGAATGCATCTTTGACAAGTCATCGTATGTTTAGGCATATGCTGCAGGAAGATCGTAACACGGATATCAACTCTCTTTCCAACTTCTCCCTTATCGTGACTTTGGTATTAAAAAAAAATATCTTATCATTTTTCTTATACTCTACATAAAGATCGATTTGAAACGTCAAATCAACATGTTAAAGTCATACATATGTATAAAAAATCTATATCATAACGTTAAGCATATGACAAAATGTATAAGACAAACTTGCCGAGGTATTCTTGTAGAGTACAAAATATATTTTTTTTACTAACATATAAACTAACGGTTAGATATATCGATTTTTTAATTAGTCATCACTGTCATCGATATTTATGCATGTACAATTGAGACATGTATAATTACGCATGCGCGTAATTATGCATGTATAATTACGATTACGCAAGCCGATTGTTTCTCAATAAATCGTTACACACCCGTAGAGATCAACCTGCAGCATAAATGTTACAAATTAAAGACTGTCACTGGATTTCCTCGACATTCTAGAAACCAGTGCCGCGTCGCGTGATCATAAGTAATGTCAACGGTTCCTTTTTTTTTTCATCTTTTTTCGAAACGACAAGACACGAATACAAAATATGTTTCGCGAAGTTTCTCATGGAAGACTTCCAGGTTTTGTTTTTACATTGGGGAGATGGATCGGTATATATAATAAAAATATGTCTTGTCTTTAAAGAAGACGTGTGCAGAAAGGATTCAGCGGCTGAGAGATCCGCATTTTTTTGCGTTACTTGTGAACTAAATGACAACATTTCCACGGAGAAACTTGAAACATTCTTTTGTAGTTGATGTATCCTACTACTCGGGTTTCTGATGAGAGAATTGCAGTTCCTTAAGCTTCGGTCGACGCTACAAGGGAACTTTTAGGCGTGTACGCTGTCGCATTCGGATCCAAATTTGACACGGTACACCCCGGACAAGGACTTTCATTCGAACGTATTTTTGTTCCTGCTACTCTCACTTCACTATTTAAACGAAGCTTGGACGTCGCACAGGTTGGCGCTGGACCAAATGTGTCTTGTGGCATCACAGCTAAATCTTGCGCTATTTTTGTTTTCAACATCTCGATTTCTTTTTCTTGAGATCTGATTAAGCCTGATTTAACAGAAAATAATATGATACATACATTGCCGGCGGCAATAAAGTGTGCGGTATAACATATGTGTCCCTATTTCCTTCAATAAATGTTCACGCTTACTTCGATCGTACATACATATATTGCAAATATTCAGAAATAAAATATATGAAACATTAAAAAAAAACGTAATTACGCAAAATGTATGAAAGTTGCGTGATGTGTTTTAATTACTTACCTTCACGGATTTCTAATTGCCGCTTAACTTCGCCGAGTGCCGAAAACAAATCCAGTTTTATACGCGTCTCCGCGCTCAAGCTGTTTTCCAAATGAGCGTTTTTATCTTGCAGCGCATTGAGTGCAGGGAGTAGAATTTCACATTCTCTGTGGCTCTCTTTACAACGCACTGCGTCGTTCTCCAATGCGTTACATCTGAATCAACATACGATATACAGATTTGCGCATTGCTCATTTTACATTGTTTCGCAGTTATTTAAAATTCAAGATCGTTTTTACGGGGATTCATTTCCTCTTACCTTTCTTCCTTCAATTTGAGTTCTCGGCGCAGATTTTTAAGGTCCTGTTCCATTTGAGATCTTCGACTCTTGCACGCGTCAGTGCACTCCTGCCGGATAAGCGGAGGTGGCGGCGGCGGAATCGCGGAGCGTGCCTCTTCGGCGGCTCGTCGTGCCCTTCGCTCGGAGAGCAAGGACGCTTCGCATGCGTTACGTTGCTTTCGCTCTTCCGCAATTCGCTTTTCCAATGATGACACTGTCTGCTTATCCAATTGACGCGCCGTCACTAGACCATGTAATCTACAATGTTAAAATTTATATTATAGGATTGGGTTATCTATTTATAATCCAAAGATCAAAGTAAAAATTTTCTTTCTCCCTTTTCTCTGTGTACTATATTTTACCGCAAATTAAAATTAAAAAAAAAAAAAAAAAAAAAAATACAATTTTAAACATCTAATGATAAAAATGTGTCGTAGTATTTTACGATAAAATTTATAGAATTTATAAAAAGAGTTGTATAATAAAGTAGACAAACTTTTTAATATTTAAACATTTTTTTTAAATAAAGTTTTTATAAATGTCAAATATAATTATTATTAATTATTTATCCTTCATTATTGAATTTTCACAATACAAACTTTAACATTTTATATACCTTTTATGTATTTTCAGATTTCAATTTTTAACAAGCTGAAAATATTGATGACTTTTTTGCTACTAAACATGATTTTTGTCCAAATATTAACATATGCAGGACAGAACGTAATAATTAATTTGATTTCAATGCATATTTAAATCTGCATGTAATACGTAAAACAATCAAATAACAAATGTTTTAATTTAATTAAAATTTGAATAAATCATTACAAAAAAAACTTTATAGCTAGATATTCTCTTTCAGAAATATTATATTAATTCACTTACTTGCTTTGCAATTGATCGTTATCATGTTGGAGTTGTTGAATGTCGTTCTTCGCTTGCCGCTCTCCGTTGAGCAAGACATTAATTTGCGATCGTAATTCTTGTTCCAACTGCCGACTTGACTGCAAATCTGACTTCAAACGTTTTATGTCCGCCTCGAGCCTGCGACACACCAGTAACCTATTTCAACGACAAATCATGCTGAAGAGAAACTGACGAGGAGGTCTACTAGAGGCATGCAAGACGGTAATAGGATTTGTGATATCTAAATGTGAAGTACGATATACCAGATTTTTCATTAGAGTTTCAATCTGTGCCTTCGAAAACATGTGGGATTAGCAGAATTTCTGTATAGCGACTCTTACAATAATGTATAATTTACAAGAAAAGTTTCTCTCGTACGATATACCTTTGATAATAATCGTCTTGCTGTTTCTGTTGCTCCGCCGTGACGTCGCTCGTATTTTTAACCTGCTTCTTACGCTCCCGTTGGGCATTGGTAGTCGACGATGAATCCCGGCTTTCCTTCACGTTATTCCATTTTCCCGTTACCGAACCGTTCGTTTGCGATTTTATCGTAGTGTGTCCGCAACCCTTGATAGATTTATCCTTTTCTACCTCGTTTACGTCAAAATCATTTACAGACCTGTTTTGAAGAAAATCGCGCCGATAAGTATTTTACGTGAAACTGAAGTGTGGCTAAGGAGAGATAAATTTTTCGATATGAAAAATCGACCGTACCCCACCCTCTCGATGAGTTGTATGTCACTGTGCGATACCGTGCTTCCGTTACTGTGTATAAATCTCTTGTCGCTTTTGTCCGACGGTGAATTGTTTGACACATTGTGTTTATTATGCTGCTCTTCCTGCTTTTCGCTCTTGTCTAAGGATTTCCTATGAGTACTCTTGGTAGTAGCACTCTGTGTTTGTGACGTGACCTGGCTACTATTGTGTACCCCGCCATTTTGTACGTTCGTTTCTATGGAATTGTTATTACCCTCTGGAAGAACAAGCGGAGACAATTAAGATGCGTGTAATCACGGCGATTACAGCGGCATGCTGTATGTCACACTCGGGGGATAATGATTGATAATAAATACAAGCTACCTCTGCTTTTTTCAGGGCTTGGATTATACTGTGGACTCAATTTGTGTGCTTGAGTTTTGACGTGTTGTTCTAGCGACGCAGTGACCTGCTGTGTCTGTGGCTGCACCTGCGGTTGGATTTGCTGCATCGACATAGCTTGTTGCTCTAGAGGCAGTGCTTGCTGCAGTAACTGCAGGTAGAACTCGTTCTCCTTTGCCACGTCTTTCTGTTTTCTCTGTCAAGGGCAAAAATCGAGGCACATAAATATTATTCATCGTGACGAGCGCATTGGGCAAAAACATTACATGTATTTTATAAATAAATCAGCGTGTAAAACTGTGTATAAATCTCTTGTCGCTTCTTTTGTCCGACGGTGAATTGTTTGACACATTGTGTTTATTATGCTGCTCGAAGACTAACCTGCCTCATTCTGTAGCCTACATAGCTCTTGAAACCAAAGCCCAATGTAACTACAGGATAGCCAATGCTGGAAAACAGAAATCGTATTGCAGAAATATTTACTTGGAGCGAACGGACGTAAACAGATTACATATTATACTAATATATCAATTAGTACAATAATCTATTTACATGCGTTCGCTCCAAGATACATGTGACGTAACATAATGTTTTTATATACTCTGCAAAAAAAAACAAAGATAAAACTATTACCAATGTGCTGCAAACGGCCGACAGAGGTCTAGGTGAAATGGCATATGTCGTAAGTCACGCAACCGCACTGCTGCTTCTATATATAGAAATAGTAGCCACAGCATCACAGTTGGTAGACACACTCCTTTATCTGTAAATAAAATATGAATACGTTTGATTAATGTTTTATGTATCCATTAAAAATAAATGATTCCTACAAATATAGTTCCTCATGCATGGTTCCAAGCACGAACCGTGTATGAGGAATATTTTGACGGATATACATATTATACATTTGTCCGTACTTCAAAGAAATTCGTTTTATGCGTACCTGTGTGCCAGACGTATTGCACCCAAACGTAAGTGCTGGCAGCAAAAAACAGCCAATGCACGGGGATAAAAAAGAAGCAAATCATGTCTGACGTAAGTGCAATACAAATAAAAAATACAGAGAAGGCCTGTAAGAGAGAGAAAAAAGAGACAATGAGATTTTACATGTACACGATGTGATGTCCGATGTTGTATCATATTTCAATAATTGAGTAACGTCGACACTTACCAAGCCTTGATATTTAAAGGAATCGTAAACGCTTCGGAGGAGTAGCCAGAACGGCCACAAAAATTCAAAACGGAATTCCAAAATGAAGTCTGCCAAGATCACCATGATCCATAGTAGAAGAAACTTCAGATAAAGCAAGGTACTGAAACAAACAAGCGTAATTAATTCAATGTCCGCTATATCTTTGCCACTTGCTGGATTAAAATTTACGACGAACGACACACATATCTGCTGTACATCTATCTTGGATCTGTTCTTTGTAGCTAAGCCAGCGTACGCTCGTACTTGAGTTGACATAAATGTAAATATACTTTGAAGCTTGACAAAAGCGAGAAAGAAGAATTTAATACAGTCCAGCGACAAGGAACGAATCTACTGTATGTAAGAGCCTACTGATCTTTGCAAGGTCAATCAGCACTTTCTTTCAAAATATCAGATAAATATGTTTGGACCGCAAGATACGAGATACAAGTTGGCGTCTTCGAAAACACGGAGAGCTTACATAACGCCGATCGAGATCTCGTGTTCTCCGAATGGAAAAAGAGAGCAAGAAGAAGAAGAGAAATCCATCGGTTATCGCGTCTGTTTTACTCCGTTATCGCGGCTGCTCAGCCGCGGTGCAGGCTGTACATGGAGCACATGGGACGCCGTAATGCGATAAGCTACACGGAGGGATGTTTTGGCTACACGAGGCTGCCGAGGCGAGAGAAAGACGGGGGGGAGGACGCCGGGGAACGAGGTAGAGATGCGTACGGATGTCTGACCCGCAGGTAAGTAAATGTCAAGCTAGACGAGAGCGCGGCGTCGACTCGGCGTCGCGGTTGCTCGGCGTTCATTCGCGCGCGATCGTCGCCGTCGACATCGTCATCAACAATATCATCGTCATCATTATTATGATCGTCGTTCTCGTCGTCGTCGTCGTCGTCGTCGCCGTGACCCGTAACACCTCGCGTCCTTTTCCGCGAGGTGGGCGAACGGGGAGGGGAGCGAAGCGTAGCGGAGCGGGGGAGGGGGGCGGGGAGGGAGGAGGGTTTTGGTTACGTTTTTTTGATTACGGAAGGAAAAACGGCCATTCCCCGAGCGTAGGTGTACGCCGTGTACGGCGTACGCATATGGCGGCGCGAGAATTTACCTTCCGTAGATCCCCTCGGTGAGCTTGTTGCGTTTCAAGGGCCTCCGAAGCTTACCGCACTCGACATTTCTCCTCTTCATATTCCTCACGGCACCTTTCACCACCAACCACCAAGGCTTTCCAAGCAGCGACGTTACTCGCGGGGCGCTTTACGGGGGGGTAAAACGGAAAAAAAGCGGGCCGCGGCGGCGGCGGCAGCGGCGGACACAACACACTCGCGGGGAGCCTACCACACTCGGCTGCTGCGCGCGGGGGTAACACACTCGCGTGCGGAAAAAAAAACTCGGGCTCGCTCTCTCTCGCGCGCGCGAACTTCTATCAGTCTCTTTTGTTGTCATTCGTCTGCGGACAGACTCGAGGTCTCACGGCGGTTTACCAAGCAGCTGATTGGTCCATCGCGGGACATGGCGCTTTAATCAGCGACGAGAAATCACCTGCCGATTGTATTAATCGCGCGGCGCCGCGCACCACCACCGTCACCATCACCCGCCGTCGCCGCCGTCAGCACCGTCGCCGCGCTCGTCCTGCGTCGCGAAAAATCACAAGGCGCTCGTCGCCTCCTTCGAAGCGTGCCGATCGCTCGCTCGCTCGCTCGCCGGCCAATCTCTCTTTCTCTCTCTTCCGCTCCTCTTATCAGCCTTCCTCCCTCTCTCTCTCTCTTTCTCCCCCACGATTTTCCGTCGCACGACGCGATTTCGGGGGCTCTCTCTACGAGCCTTTATCGATCGTAGATGTCTCCCGTCCCGACCGTGCTGCGGTCGGTCCATCAGCTCGTTTCACTCGCGTTAACAGCGCTCCGCGCGACCTGGCAACACGCGCCGCGCCGCGCTCTCCCCTCCACTTCCTCCTCCTCCCGCTCACCCACTCGTCTCCGGCGTCTCTAACTCTTTCGCTCACTCCTTGGCTTTCTCTCTCTTTCTCTCCCCGGCGCGCGTTACCAAGCGAGATGGCTTCCTCTCTCCTTTTCTCTCTCTCTCTCTCTCTCTCTCTCGTCGGAGGGACTTTCGTCTTTCGGCGCAGCTGCACCCGAGAACCGTTATACTGCACAGGACGATCGCGTGTTGCCTCGCGATTACGAAATCGCGAGGAGTCTGCCGTCGTCCGGTCACGTCCAGTGCGGCGAGACCGCCAGGTGCAATCGAGGAAAAAGGAAACGGGACCGCGCGCGCTTTCCCGCGCCTTTGTCAGCTTTGTCCCTCTCGGCCGCGCTTTCCGTCCTCCCCCCTCCGCGGCCGCCGCGCCGGTGATAAGGGCCGGGTCGCGAGCGTACGATCTTCCCGCCAAAAGCGCGAGCGTCCGTCGATCCTCGAGAGAGGAGTTCAATCTCGGATTGCGTTGCGCGCTGTCGGTGTGGCGCTCGTATGTTAATTCGCACACCGAGTCGTCCGGATCCCCGTCGTCGTGAGTCCTGACGAGGAGATCGCTCCCACGATCGTGCCTCTTGATGCCAAAAAGAAGGAAAGCAGCGTTAAGGGACTGACACGTTCGATATACTTGGTACAAATATTTTCTATTTCTCAAACGTCACAGAACGATTAATCCGAACAGCTGATATAGTGTCCCATATGTCGCAAATTCGCTTGTAACACGAGGAGCGGATAACTAATTCATATAACTTGTCGAGTTATTTCATTTCTAATTTGTATATTCAATTAACTTGTAAATCGGCGTTCGCGAAATATTTATACATATATTGATCACGAACGCACGCCGAGACGGGGGAGAAGGTGATAATAATATAGCTCGTAAACAAATAAATATCCAGGAAAAATAAAGGTAGTAAAACGTAATATGCATATATAAATACATCGATCATGTGTAACGTATAGCAAATATTGTTTTCTATAAAAGAGAATGTGCCGTTTTATTATCCGAGCCGCGAATTATGAATATTTACATTAACATGCGATATCGCTAATTATTCATTCGTCGATTATGCGAGCGAGATAAAAAAAAAAGCCGCACGCCTCGGTTGGCCGAGGGAGCGAGAGATCGTTAAGCTGCGCACATGCATGCATATACAAACAGCGAGGAACGAGTCCGACCAATTACGCGTCACCGCGCGTGAAGTGCGCGGCAATGTGACATGTGACGTTGGAGGCGCGATTGGTCGGTCTTATTCGCGGCACATTATACACGCACGATTATGCAAGTCCAACTGGATAAGGCTTTATAAACGCTCTATTTCGACATACGGAATTCCCGGAAGAAAGACACGGGCGTGTCATACTTGATGCCGCTCGACGTCGACGTGGCGGCGGCGGCGGCGGCCGGCGATTCTGCGAAGTTTATCGACTCTGCGCGTCAAGTGGACATTTCCCACACCGGATCGAGGGACTCGAGGGGAATCGAGCGGCTCGGCGTACGTTCGAACGACTCGGGTGTTTTCCAGAGCCGATTCGACTCTCGCATGAGGGTAGGAGAAGATATCCAGCCAAGAGAGGAAGAAGCAGCGAGGAGAGCTCGGTGTTCCGTCAGTTCGGCGAGGATGGAGAACGAGAAGTACTCGTCGGCCAATCGTAAGCTCAAGACTTACCTGTCGTACGGCGTCGTCCTCCTCGTCGTGTTCGCCTTCGCCGCGTACAAGGCGACGAAGGACAGGGCGACGGCGTCGGTGATCGCGACCACCCTCGTCGCGTCCGTCTTCCTCATCGTCTTCCTGATCTGCGACGTGACGCTGCGCCTGTGCCAGACGCTGGTCTCGTTCACCACGGACGTGGATCAGCAGTCCGGGGAGAGCTACTGGTCGGTGGCGAGGTACCACTTCGCCCTCAACACCCCGTCGGCGACCATCGTCGTCATCGGCGCGCTCCTCGTCCTCTGCCTGAGCATCACCATCCGCAGGTGTCCGGTGAGCTACGCCTGGGACTTCGGGCCGTACGTGTGCGTGCCGCTCATGATATTCTCCGTCTGCCTGTTCAGGATGAGCAACCTGGCCGAGTGGGAGACGGGATCGCTGTCCGATCTCAGCCATATGAAGGGTCTGGATTACGGCACCGGTATGGCGTACAACTTTTACTACGGCTACCTGCGACTCGTCCTACCGTCCAGCGAAACCGTCAAAAAGGGCATAATCGAGAAGATCGAGAACTTCGAGGACAATCACAACGTGACGTTTCCGGTGCACAAGCTGTTTGTCCTGATACCGTCGTCCGGGTACATCCCGCCGGACCTGAAGGAAGCGTCCGACCAGTGGATGGAGAGCGCGCACGAGCTGGAGGAGGATAAGCGCAACCGGGCCGGCAACATAGGCAGGACTTACCGCAACAACGTCTACAAGATATATCCCGATGGTAGAAATTCGGGCAGGGATCCGGTGTACGCGGTGGTGGAAGGCGCGACACCTCTGCTGACGTTTTACGAGGTGCAGAAGCACGATCATCCCGAATCTGCCGTGTACAAGCGAAACAAACGTAAGATTATCGAGATATTTTATACAAAACTGCACGAGATTTTGCAGAGCAACCCGCAAACCAGAGATTTATGTGAATTAATTTATTACAATGATAACGACGCGAATGGCGACAGAGTTAACGTTGCGACGATAATCTTGGAAAGGATATTTGAATTAGGTCGCTCTGCAAATAGATTAGGCGGCACACGTATGTCCTAAATGTGTGACAAGTTTCGTAAACTTATACCTGATAACTACTGCTATAAGTTTTATAAACATATACCTGATAGCGCTACTTCCATATGATTGTACTATTCTACATTTATGTATATTTCAACGACTGTTATACATAAATTTATCTAATATTTCTCTGTAGTGCAAAAGAAACGTAAGCGTTTGCACTGCATTTGACGAAATATCCTATGTCTATCTCGCCAAAGAATCTTAGTATCTGTAGAACCAGTTTTATGCATAACAGTCTTCAGCACTGAATGAATTTGCTATGAGAATATACATGACGCACAACAGTGTTTAAAAATTATGTTCGATTATGTTATTTTACTCGCAAGTAACGTATCTTTGTTTTCATATTTTAACTTTGTCTCAATGGATTTCGGACCAGTGAAACGTATTGCGACTACGTTATCTTTTTAGTCTACTTATTAATTTTCTCCATACTTGTAAAAATGTGACAGAGATTGAAATTGTGATTAATGCATGAGCGTAAAATTTTATATAATTTTATAATTCCTTAAATTCCTTTGCATGATTTTAAAACAGGAGCTATGTATATATGGAATGTCGTTTTATTACATAAAAGTCATAAAACTTTTTATTATGCAATATCTGTATATACGACTTGATTGGCCTCGAACTGTCAGGTTTTTATAAAAATATACAGTAAATACGACAACAGCGATTTACGATACGTTTCAATGCTCAATATAATCTTTTATACCTCATATAGTACTTAAACATTTTTGTACGATGTACGAAATAAAAACACAGTAAAATTTATATATGTATAAAACATGTATATGTATCATTTATTCACAGATACAAGTTCCTTACGAAACACACGTTACAATCGTCGCATTGGCCATTTATAAAAGGAAGACATATGTAAACAGATCGCTAATGTCGCGCGGACATTAAGCACCTTCACATCCACGGCCGTTCTTTATATGCAAATATACGTATTAACATCGGTCAAGAACTAGCGTCTTGAGAATTAAATGATTTGTATACAATACATATGAAATATAAGACAATGGCCTTCCGTGAAGGAGAAAATCTTTTAAAGATTAATAATTCTTAGTAAGACCACTGGTAAAAAGGCACAGAATTAAAGCGTGTTAGCCACGTAATCCATGCGATTGCCGTATGACTGATCCGACAATGCTCTCGAACGTGGCTACGAACACATTTCAATCGTCATGAACGATGGCACGTTGCCTCACATATCCATTTCGAACTGCTCCGCGGACTCCTCGATCACCAGAGAGTTGTTGTCTGTAACGTCACACAAACGTGAGGAAAAGTTCTCTCAATGCAATCGTTATTACGTGTATCGTCATAAGTAGAATGTCTCTCGAATAATATATCACCATATTTGTCTTGTATTTGTTTTTAGTAGGAAAAGCAAGAGAGAGGTCGCACGGGAAGAATCGTTTCAGAAAGTATAAAGCGAACTGACCTTTATTAACATTTTTGGCGGGGTGATCTTTCGTGATGGCCGGCGTGTTGCCCTTCAGCAATTCCGACGGTATGGTCAGCGTGCTCCGCGGTGGCGTTCGGGATATCGGGGAGTTCCGCAAGTTCATCAGAAACGCGCGTTCGTAAACGATGCGAGTACCTGCACGCAGAATTTGAAGATTTAATTTTCTATGGAATCTGCGATTATAATGAAGCTCCACTTTTTGTCTGTGGGTATGTTTTCAAGTTTTCATTATATATGAAAATATTCTTGAATATTAAATTAGGAGAACGGCTAGAGAGAGAGAAACATGTGTAAGAGAAAACCCATGTATCTGTTGCAACGCAATTTGTATTTTTATAGGTGACGCCGTAATTCTCGCGATTAAAAATTATCTGATAAGGTCACGTATTAACGGCTGTGTTGAACAAAGTTAAGTCGGTTTTATCGCAAGTCCGACATTTAATCGTAATTTTATGGTTGTCGATTAGGTAGAAGCTTTCGGTGAATCTTCAGGCAGTTTTCTAGAGGAAAAAATAATGCAGCAAATAAGACTACAGTAGGAGGGAACAATGGACCGATTTTCAAGAAAAATTCGTACGCGGGTTAACGACGCGCAGAAACGACACAATAGCCTGACAGTTATACGAAAAGCGGCGCACACTGCCTATTTATATAAGTGTATTTCTGTACACTGACACCTACCTAACTCTTGAAAGGAGTGCAAGGGTCGGCGAGGATGCCAAAACATAATGGCAGAAAGCAGAGATACGCGCGAAAACAAAGTCAACCGAGGGGACGTTCGAGTTTCTTTGTGTAAGTCACGTACGTTTTAGTCCGTGTAACATGAGTTTTTTTTTTTTACCCGACTGTTTTTCGTTCTTTTACGTACGAGATGAAATAAATTTGTACTCAAAGAAGCTCAAATAAGATTCATTTCGCAAAATTCTCTTTCAACAAAACGCATCATTACGTAAAAAATTCTCATAGAAAAGATTGTGCGCGTTGGGAGTACGATTTAATTAGAAGCTACGTGTGTCAACAATTAATTATTTACGATTTCTCTCCTATCCGGTAAAATCGTTCGTCAACCTGAAGAACGATAGGAATCAGTTTTTTTTTTCTTCTTCGCAGCATAGAAACACGCGTCCACCCGCGAGGCGGCTGCCTGTTGATCGTCATTGTTTACATATCGAGATGTTACGCGAGATTTACGAAGCGTCGCTCGCCGCCGCGCGCTAAAGTTATCCCGAAGGTCCGACCGACCGGCCGTTCTCGCGACGTTGTGTGTATACCCTTGTTTTTCACATCACCGCGACTTTCTGCGCGCCGCGCTGGCGTGGCGCGAGCGCGATAAACATTACGCGTCACCGATTACGCATCAGCCGACGTTCGGGCACGTATCGCGCGCGCGCGCACGCATTAATTCGGCCTTGGCTTTAACGCCCCAGGAAACGTCCCGCGGAGAGAGGAGGAGCAGGAGCGTGGTTGAGTGCACGCGACCTGACTTTGTTGGCTCACCTGGTTCGTACCGGCGGATCCGCCGACGATCTGGCGCTACCGAGTTTCGCTTGCGATCATGTTAAAAAAATAAAAAAAAAAGTAGAGGAGAACAACTGCCAACTGGATGGGCACACACGTAGCTCGTGAATTATCTACGTCTTGGCCAGATTTTTTTTATTTATATCACTAACGACTTTCGTATCTGGATATTTTCAACTCCAGCCGGAGACCGCGAGATTTTCTTGGGAAATCTATGGAAAAACTGGGAATCAGAATAGTGACGAAGACTTCATTTATACCTTTGGCCGTTCTCATTATACGTATAAATCGAGCAGATCTCGGAAAAAAAAACGATTTATCATTAGAAAATATTAACCTAAGTATCGGCAGGTGTTAGATTACTCTTTTCATAACATAGACTTGAGAAAGAGAACAAAATTATTGTATTGTCAACAATCGACTCTTTAAGAATAAGATAAAACAGATTTCTCAGAATTATCGGTATAGAGATATCCGGTAACAATACATCGCATCTATCAACCTTTAGAAGTCTTATCTGCGTGATTTCTCAGACAATTTTTCAGACAAATCAAGATGATAAATCGTTCAAACCGATCGTATTGAAAATAATTTAATCGCAATCTTTTGTGTATTTTTTTTATATTTTATTTTCAATGTTAGGTGCTTTAAGCCTCAAGAGTAAGGTTTCATTGAAGTCCACTTGAAACATTATCTGATAAGTGAACTGCAGTTGTTGCTCGTTAATAGCTAGCGATTAATAACTAAAAAGAATGTCATTTATCGCTCGAAACTATATCGCGTGCGTGGAAAATGCCGCCACGAAATCGGCGAAAGAATCGAGACATCCAGTATGAATCTATTTCACATTTTTTCTTTCTTTTTTTTTGGTGCTTCGCAGATGTATTTACTTCGCGCGACTCGCCTTTTCTCGCCTCCTCTTTATTCTTCCTCGCGATCGAAATGACGCGCATACGAGAAGTGTAAACATAAACGCGCGATAAGTTATCCTTCTATCGTTCGTTAAAAACGCAATAAGTAGAGCCCCGCATTCAATATCTCGCGTTCAATGTCGAGCCCGACGATCTGAACTTCAGCCTTAATAAGTTTAACCCCCTTCAAGATGTAGCAATGGGGATCTGTGGATGTGCCATTTTAATCATATTCGTTTTACTTCAGTAAATAACTTTTTCCTTGAGAGAATTTTTTGCTAATCAATTTCGATCAAATTTGATTACTTACTGCTCCCCCCGGGAAATAAAAGCCCAAATTTGTATCGCTTTTTACAGATAGTTAAAAAATTAACGTGGAATTTGGAAAAAAATACACTCTGCGGATTTACATATTTAACATGCTGTTACCTTTCTTCATAATACACGCAATTATAGTTTCTTATAAGAATTTATTAATTTGCTAATATAATTGAAGGCTATTTAATATATTAATATAATTTCAATATACATATTTATAATAATTATTTAACAGAGCAGTAAGTTGAATTTGAGCGAAATTGATTACTAAAAAAATTCTCTTTCTCTCAAGGGCAGAGTTATTCATTGAATTGGTGGCATAACTGATGTGTGATTCATTATAATAATTATATTTAACATAGACTATACGAAGGGGACACTCAAAGGTTACTAGAGATCTTTGATTAACGATCTGCCGGACGTCGCTCCGCATATCGGTTATGGATTAACGTCAAGGTCACGTTATCGCCGTCGAACTGATAATTGGACTACTTCGACGGGATATAATTTCGCGTGCGACGCAAAAGTCTCCGGATATTTTCCACGCAGACGGGCGATCAAACAAACCTGCGCGCCGAAACCGCGCAATTACGTAACACGCCATCGGCGTTATCGAGTCGCGCTCGCTCGCTCGCTCGCTCGCTCGCGTGCGCGTGTGCGTGCGTACGTCCGCACACGGGAGAGAAAGGGAAAGAGATACACAAGCGCATATCGCGCTGCTGCGCGTAAATACCAATGGCCTTGACGGGCCGTCTTGCACGTGCGCATTTTGTTTGCCGAGGTCGCGAAACGACTTCGAGCGCGGTGTCGAGGTGATCGCGAGATGATCCGCGCGACAATACAGCCTTTACTCCCTTTTATTCTCGCGGATCCCGGGACGCGAGTGGTTCTCTACGGAAGAAACAATTCTCTCTATTCCGTCCCGCCGACGTTCGTCCGTCGAACGGCGGCGATTTATTAATTGATCGCGAATGTGTCCTCAACAATACTCGTAAATACGCGTATTTCTCGTAAAAACAAGTTTCATTGTAGGCCGTCGACGGCTCGCGATACACAGCCTGTGGGAGCCTCGGAGCCGCGGAGGGGCTCTCGAGCGAAGCTAAGAGTCGAGTTATCAGGATTCTGGAGTCGGGAGAGAAAGGAGGAGAGAGAGAGAGAGAGAAAGACGGAAGACAAAACTGACCTCCCGGCGTCGTGGAGTAGAGCGTGCCCCCGGGGGTGGACGAGTAGTCGGTCGGCAGTTGATTGGGATCGTGAATGACGACCCTCTTGGATGGTATGCTCTGGCTCTGGGTGGCCTGTCTGGCGATGGGAGACGCCGACATCTCGTATAGCTTTATGTACGTTCTCTCTTGGATTCTGCGCGTCGATCTGGACGCGTCTCTTTTCTCTCTTTGTTTCTTCTTTCTTTCTTCTCTCTCCGCGTCACGTCCGCCGCGAGAAAAGCAGAGGTCCTTTATTTCTTTTTCTGGCGTGGTCGTCAATGATAAGCGTTGCGCAGTGAGCCACTCTCTCGACGGAGCGTGCACGCGATCCTTTAATGGAGGACGGGGACAGTCGGCGCGACTCCCTTTTGAACGACCGGCTGCGACTTCCTCGCGCTTCGGAGTCTCACGGAACCGGAGAGACCGATTTGCCACGTACGAATCTTTCAATCCGCGATCCGCGTATTCCTCGACGATGCACGCCGACGTCAACGCGACATAACCTAGTACGTTACGGGACGATGGACGACGACGAGGTGGACCGGTTGGGCCGACTCGTCTCACGCAATGTGCCGCGGAATGCGATAAGCCAACGTCCGCTTATATAAGTTTACCCCACCCCTTTCACCCTCTCGTGAATACTCGCGCGACGTCGGGAAGGGGAGGTGCCGAGGTGGTGCGACCGAACTCGCGACAAAAGACGCGTGAGATGCTTGGTAAGGTGGGGTGATCGCGGCATTCGCGGCACCTAACCTGCACTTCTCTCTCTCTCTCTCTCTCTCTCTCTCTGCACCAATAAAAATAAAGTGCAGCACTCGATATTAGATCTGTTTTTGATAGCTGAACCGGCTACACTAGTTCAGAGTTTATCTTTCTTCTTCCAATGTAGAAAGAGAAAGATAAACAGTGAAATAACGTGCAGCAGTTCCGCTGTAAAAAAACAGGCCTATTTTTTTAAGCCCGTGTCGGGCTACGCGTTGGGAGATTATGCGCGATGGATAATTGCGATCGAGTTGAAGATTAGAATTCGATAACTTGGAATAATTTTATTATCCGTTTATTTGTTCTAATCGACTGAAACGAGAAGGATGATTCTCACGCCAGCAATAAAGTGCAGCGATGAAATGGCAAAACTGAAGATACAGCCGGTTTCTATGTAAATTCCGTGAACTTCTCGAACTCTAGTCTTACTCTTGGCCCTTGGGTCCCCCCCCCCCCCGCGTGAATGGACTCGACGGATAATTGAGGAATATTACCGATCGTGTCGATGCAAAACATGTAAACAATTATATTGCTGCATTAAGTTCGCGATTTTTTTATTATGCAAATGCCTCATAAATAAACATGTATATATTTATGAAGCGGTGTCATACGTAATATTATTGCTGCGAAGCCGCGTTCTTTTTATCATTATCACCCGCATGAATAATCGAACGCGGGATGATGACGACGACAGAAAATCGAGCGCAGTTCTGAATAAAAATTGAATATTCTCGCAGGAACATTTACATGTCGATGAGAAACGTTTAGATAACAATTAAATTGTGAAATTAATATTGCAAGCCGAACATTATAAATTAAAAGTTTTCACATTCGCATAAACTATAATAATTACTATCATTCTTCGTAAAAATGACACAAGTGTTTTATTATAATCCTATGCAATTATATCCTACGTAGGGAAAAAAAATTAATTAATGGAAGAGGAAGCCAGTATTAATATTTAATTATTTTCAGATCCAAAAGTATAATCCAATTAGCCTGAAAGCAACCTGCACCGCCATTGGCTAGCCGCGCTTTTAATTTCGAAGATGGCGACGAAGCGAGCTGTATATAGTTTATGTATACACAGAGGTATCTGGAGTCGAGATTCCGGACTATTCTGGAGTCGTGATACATATAACGGATCTGCGTTCGTGCGGCCGGTAGCCGGTACACCTGATACTGGATATCTCTTGTACCTGAATGAGAGGGAAAGAATAGGGTTTTCTCGCTAGCGCGTATTGCGATTTTTTTTAACGAGACCTTTTTCTGCGAAGACAAGTGTATATCCGCGATGAATCCCTCAGAGCCAAGCGGCACCGAGACTCTCAGGTACAATGAGTTCACATTGGATGACACTGAGATAAGGTTATACGCCAGCTTACTTTTGACGCTCTTGACAGATCACATAAAGCTTTTCATTATATATTTCACAACTCGCTATTTTCGATGTGATTTCCGACGTGTGTTGCACTACCTACTATATCCCAAGTTTGTTGTATGTCGAGCGATGTTCATTTTTTTACACTTCTTCTGTTTTTTTTAAATGCGTCTAAAAAGCACTCGTTGCATTTCTCTTTTTTAGCTCTAAGATGAAAGATGTGATTGACGTTCTCGCGATGCAGCGCGAGAAAAGGAATACATTACAAAAAAGCATTACGATCGATTATACCAAGTCTAGCGATAGCTTTACCGTCTCACGGTTTATCTTCGAATGCGGTACGTGTTGTACAAGCAGTATGTTGTTAAAAAAAAGTTACCTGTGTAACATGGGAGCTTCGGTAAGACTTTTTCTCTCTGATTTGCAGGTCTGAAATTGGAAGCTCATCCACTGACGATAGCTACCGCCGCGACGCTATATCACAGATTTATTAAAGAGGCGACGCCACAGGGATATGATAATTATGTAAGATTGGATCTGGGTACAGCTGTTTCAAAAGACTCCGGATGATTTCTTAACGAATACGACAAATTTCGTCTCTTTCCAGCTGCTGGGTGCGACTTGCCTTTATCTGGCTGGTAAAGTGAAGGATGATACGCTGAAGATACGAGACGTGATGAATGTATCCTATAATACGCTTCACAGAGGATCTCAGCCGCTCGATCTCGGAGATCAGTATTGGAGCATGAGAGACGCGATCGTTCAAGCTGAACTTCTAATCATGAGGATGCTCAAGTTTCAAGTCACGCCGGTGCATCCGCACAAGGTATTGCAAATGTTACCAACTCTGGGAAAGCAAAAAAGATGACCATATAAGGGCCATTTAAAAATCGTTCATAGACGATCCGAATTGTGACGGTAGTGCAAGCAGTCGTGAATAGCCGTGTTACGTTTTGTTGTAGTACATGCTTCACTATCTGCGATCCCTGCAAGCCTGGTTCGGCGAGGAGGAATGGTCCAAGTATCCGGTCGCGAAAACTAGCATGGCGCTGCTGCAAGATTTTCATCATTCCCCAGCTATTCTCGACTACCCGCCGAATTTAATAGCGATAGCTTGCATCAATTTGTCGCTGCAAATTTACGGTGTGGTCGTACCATTGATGGACGAGTGTGATCAACAGCCGTGGTTCAACGTGAGTATACATAGTGCTGCAACGTATCTGCGTTTACTAGCTAGTAAATTTTCTATATGAGTCATCTTGTCAACCTTGCAGGTTTTCTGCAAAGATTTAGCGAGGGAAAAGTTATGGGAAATCATGGAAAAAGTGATGGCGGCATACGATGATGAACCTGAAACGAGAGACAACTAATAAACGTATCTATTACAACTGTATCTATTACAATAATAAAGCGTTTTTTCCGTACATTACGTATTTTTGAGCTGTTTAATCATCAAATGGTTTGGCATAAATTTATTTTACAACGTTCGAGTGTTTATTTATTAAAATTGATCTATTTGGCTTATAAATATTAATTTTTGTAGTATCACATACGCTTAGATTCTTAATTACGCGAAACAATTGTGAGTTTTAAAGGATTACTTGATTATAAATATTAATTTTTGTACTATATACGTTTAGACTTTTAATTACGCGAAGCAACTGTGGATTTTAAAGAATTATTCTCTTCAACAAACTTTAACGCAAAATTTTGACATAATTTTTCTATGAAACAAGATATACCTGTGTGTCGATGTACAAAATATGGTGTATATTAGATGCATTGTTTTCGAATATACAAGATTAACGTCTTAAAATATATCTCTTTCAAGATTTTTATTTCATTCATAAAATGACAACACTTCTTCCGTACACTTTTTCAAAGTGTTCAGCGCGAAGTTGATATCACCGTTATCCAGACTAGCAGATATACAAAGTCTAAGACTAGGTCTAGGCAAAGCTCTTTCCGCTTCCAAATAGGCAGGCAGTATGACCGCTAAGTTATTCTCTATACATTTATTAGAAATTTCCGTCAGTAATTTCTCCTCGGTGGCATGGTCTCTCTGTTCCTTCAAATATACGTGCTTCAAAGGCGATTCTACGAAACTAGGGCAATCCAACATTGGAATGTCTTTAAGACCTCTGTCGATCGACAAGGCATTATTTCTCAAGGACTGAAATATCTCTACGTTATTCTCAATGATATCTAAAGAAGTGATAGCGGCGGATGCCAAGAGCGGCGGTTGAGACGCTGAGAAGCAGTAGCCAAGGCCAGCTAAACGTTGATGTTCAATGATGAAGGACGTGCCCACGCAAAAGCCTCCAATAGTTCCTATGGCGCATTCTAAAGATCCTAAAGAACATTTGGACAGGTATATTATTATGTACGCGTTCACATATATTAATAAGAGATATTTGGCTTTAAGAATTTCTCTTCACCTATTATCATGTCGATTTCGCTTCTGGGAATGTTGAAGTAATCGGTAACGCCCCTTCCATGCTGACCGATGGTACCAAGTGATATCGACTCGTCGATGAAGATTCTCAATTTGTACCGTTTACAAAGCTCCACTAGTCTCGGCAGGGGACAAATCTTGCCTGTGTTCATATAAATACCCTCGACAATGAGAAAGCGTCTGACCTTCGCGGCCTTCTTAGGATTTTTCCCATCTATTTCCTCCTGCTTCGTCAAGAGATTACGCAGATCCTCGACGTCATTGTGTTTAAAATATCGGATATTTCCTCGAGACGCGTCCAGGCCCTTCTGTATGGCAAAATTCACTTGCTCGTCCACGAATATCAAGTCGTTACGCTTGCAGTACGCCGGGATCGCGGACGACACGGTGACGAACCCGTAGGAATATATTATCGCCTCCTGCATGCCCATGAACTTGGCCAGCCGTTCCTCCAGCTCGATGTGCACGTCGACGGTCCCGTAGAAGCCGCGCGGTCCGCAAGATCCGACGCCGTACTTCTCTATAGCCGCCACCGCGCTTTCCACCAGTTTCGCGTTGTCGCACAAACCCAGGTAGTTGTGCGTGCCCAGATTGAGGCAACTCTTGCCGTTGATCATCACATACTTTCCGACGCTGGAGGTGATGCGTCTGGGTGTCAGCGAGGGATGGTCCGTCGGCGGCTCCGGCACGAGGGACTCCGGCCGCCACTCCGCCAGTTTACGCTCCACCAGCTCCCTCGAGGGCACCGGGCTGTGGCGACCGTTGCCGCCGCTGCCGCTTCGTCTCTTGGAGATGAACCACACCACCCAGAGCACCAGGATCGCCTCGAGCATGGTGTGGTAGTGCGGCAGGGTGTTCCGCAGTACTTCCACCGATTCAACGAACAGGAGCTTCGTGTTCATGTTTTCTCGTGACTAGTCCGGATGGACTAGTCCGTTTACAGGCACTTTCGCTTATCGTATATTAAAAAATATAAACAGTTTCGTCAGAGTTACATCTGCGGGCGAGCTCCAGGCGATGGCAGGCCGACGCGACGCTCGCAACAGGCCACCGCGGATTGATAACGATAAACTGAGTTATCGCAGGCCGCGCCGTAGCCTTGGCTCGGCGGCAGCCTTCAGCTGCTTCGCCGAGCTTCGCCCGCCTTCGCGTCAATGTCCAATGAGGTTAAATTGAATCCATGATTAGTCGCGAGCCTTTAGATGGTTATGTAAGAACGAATAACAGCGTATAATAAGCGAATTTTGTGCATTAATGCACTATATTAATGCAGATACGTAAAGAGGTGGACCAATCACGTGCCCGGTGAGAGGATCACAGCAATATGGCACCTTTTGCATTGGACGTTTGATTGGTGTATCTCCTTGTTTACCTGCAAGCTGAATAAATTATAATATGCATACTTATTATAATTTTGTAAAAAAAATAAGCTGAAAAAATTTTTATAAGAGAATATATTAATTTTTGCGAGACGAGACACGCGCGAAGAACATTTTATATACGTATTTCCACATAAAAAAAGCGCTTATCTCGAGTTATTTTTATCTCATAATTATTTAAAATTACGAAACTTTAGTTCTTAAAGTTGGGGTTTCGTAATTTCGATAACGTCGCTATCGAGGTCGCTATATACACGTGTACCGTAAATAAAAGGAACGGTTATTCTATTTATCACAATTATAATAAAACAAACAGATTATTTAATTTACTATATTGCATTATTTAATTATTAAATTGCAACAAAATTTATTTCTTCAGTGGATATCATGTAGCTTTGTGATGTGAGCAAACGAGAGCTAAAAAAAGTTTTACGACAACATTGTATTTCGATAATAAAACTACGACGTCGTTTTTTAATTGTCACTTATGCTGTCTTCCTCCAATAGGAGCGCCAGAGAGAACTATGAGAGCAGCCACACCGGATTTTTGGATGGGACCGGCGATCTCCCTCGGACACTAGCGCTCCATGTCCACGTTTTCAAAAAAGAAACTACGTACCACGTCAATCTTATAATAATATTGTCGATCAAATCATAGCACGAGAACGTGGACGTTGGTCCGTGTTAATTGTGCTACGTGCACAAATTGATTGAATAAATAGATCACGTTTATTTTGCGATGTTGCTAATGAAATGACATTCCAATTCATGTCTGTATTATATCCACAAATTGTAGGTGAAGAATGTGGCATATATATGTATAATGCACGATTAGCACGGACACGAATCATATTGGACTACATCCACGTGCCTAGCCAGAGCCTTGTCAGAGGCTCGAAAACTCCCGCCGATACGCGGAGAACACGTTGAGCGAAGAGGTGGCACGGAATCCTAGCCAGCGCGCGTATCGACAGAGGCTTGGTGATAAGATGGAAAACTGCTGAGCGAAGAGGCACGGAATCTTGGACAGCGGGCCTCGTGTCAGAAGCTTGAAAACTCCCGGCGATACGCGGAGAACATGTTGAGCGAAGAGGTGACACGGTATCTTACTAGTCCTAGCCAGCGCGCCTTGATAGAGGCTCGAAAACTCCCGCCGATACGCGGAGAACACGTTGAGTAAAGAGGTGGCACGGAATCCTAGCCAGCGCGCGTATCGACAGATGCTTGGTGGTAAGATGGAAAACTGCTGAGCGAAGAGGCACGGAATCTTAGACAGCGGGCCTCGTCAGAAGCTTGAAAACTCCCGCCGATACGCGGAGAACATGTTGAGCGAAGAGGTGGCACGGTATCCTACTAGTCCTAGCCAGCGCGCCTTGATAGAAGCTCGAAAACTCCCGCCGATACGCGGAGAACACGTTGAGTAAAGAGGTGGCACGGAATCCTAACCAGCGTGCGTATCGACAGAGGCTTATTGGTAAAATGGAAAACTGCTCAGCGAAGAGGCACGGAATCCTGGACAGCGGGCCTCGTCAGAACCTCGAAAACTCCCGGCGATACGCGGAGAACATGTTGAGCGAAGAGGTGGCACGGAATCCTACTAATCCTAGCCAGCGCGCCTTGATAGAGGCTCGAAAACTCCCGCCGATACGCGAAAAACATGTTGAGCAAAGAGGTATCCTAATCAGCGCGCGTATTGACAGAGGGTTGTCGGTAAGGCGGAAAGCTGTTAAGCGAAGAGGCACGGAATCTCCCACTCTCATACGGCGCGTAGGCCCCGCCTCTCAGCGCAAAAGCAGCATATATGCGTGGGTGGGGGTAAGGCGGCTCCTCCTCCATGGCGCGCTGGCGGTCTCCGCCCCGAATACCTCTGCCACCTACTTAGTTAATGTGCGCTCCTGATACTTTATTCGATTTAAACGAAGTTTTCTGACGCTGCGAAAGCCGGCTTTTGCTTAACCTCTCATCTCTATATGTACTTTTAACAATATTTATGATCCTTTGTGCATCTCCACAGATGCGTAATTAAATTTAAACTATAGTTTAAATAATATATTATTTAATTATAATGTAACATTAAAATTACTCCAAATTTATTATGACAAATAAGTAATTTACATATAAGGCGCGGCAACTTATTTCTTACGATAAAACATAATAAACACTGAAAATCGTTCGTTAATTATTATGTAACAATAATGTTCTAAAATGTTTTATTAATAAGGTCTTTTCGAGAAAACATATATGCTTCGCATTAAGGGACACGTGAAATTGCTACTGTATAAAGGCATTTCTCGGAAAATCATCGCGCCTATACTGTCTCCCGTCGGTGGAAGACTTGGAATTTGGATGTTCCTCCTTTTCATCCATGCAACAATATTCTAAATTATTTTATCGTTTAATTCTTTTCAAGGTAGTATGAGACTAGCATTAAAGAATACAAGGATTGCAGATATATAGGTAATAATCCAGCGTGTTGCTTTTCGGAGCTTCGTCGAGCCCCTATCAGATCACACCGCGCCTATTCTCTCTCGTCGGCACTTGGATAGACGTGGGTACGTAGTTCCTTTTCTGAAAACATGGACGTGGAGCGCTAGTGTACGGAGGAGATCGCCGGTCCGGTCCCACGCAAAAGGTCGGCGTGGCCGTTCTCACGTCTCTCTCTGGGAGCGCGACTGCGCGCAGTCCGTCGTGTATACATACAAAAGCTGTGCAAAAAGATAAACTTTCCACCGGGACTGTACCAAGAGGGAGGGGGAGAGAGAGAGAGAGAGAGAGACACACGTTGTCGCCCGACGAAGCCCTCTCTCTCGGCCGTCTAGCGACACGACTTGCTCGCAGTGCTGAGTGCTCCTTTCCGGCTCAGGTATTATCGTGGTTCGATTAACACACGTCGACCGTCGTGTGTTAATACGTGCGCGTATCTCGCTCGAGCGAACAGACCTGAAGACGGGTCCTCGCGCGCGCGTGCAATCGGCGATTATTATTAAGCCGCTGCCGAGCCGCTCGAGCGGCGGCCGAAAACAGTACTTCCGGCACATCCGGCAAACGCCCCGAGTGCGGTCTATCTGTCATCGTCAGCGCGTCGCGCCGAGCCGTGAAAACTTCTAACCCACCACGACACCGATCGCTTCCACGCCGATTTCTATCTCGTGTCTCGTCGAGGGAGGGACCGGGGCCAAGCCAAGGAGACGGCGAGTCACACGCGGAGTACCTTCCGCTGGAAAACACGGTGAGTACATGTACATTCGCGCCGCGCCGTGTGCGACACGACGTGCAGCTCCCTTTCCGTAAAGTTTCTCGTTCAATTTTTTTCCCCGTTCGAGAGACCCCGCCGATATATCGAGCGCGATCGCGAGGGTCATTTAAAGCGCGCGCAAGAGTGCGCCGTGGATTTCTTTTTTTTTCTTCTCTCCGCGCGGATTTTCACGCTCCGCGGCTAAGCTCACGGGGGGCCGGAGGTGCAAAGTTTGGTTATCCCGTCGTCGTGTCGCGGCGCATTCCGGCGAGCGTTGCCCGCTTTGAGTCATGCATTCCACTTGACGTTCAATGCCGGTGACGTGTGCACTCGCGCGAGTCGCGCCGCGCTGTCACGTCATGGCTATACTCCGCCGAGGGCCACCTCTGCACCTGATCACGGCCGACAAATAATTGTCACTTCTCGTTGAACTGTTCAATTCCCATTGTCAAGGTTTCGCACATCTGTTGCGCGAACGTCCGGTACGATAACCTCGAGCGGCATTGTATGATGTATATAGGGTGAGACTCCGATTAACTTCAATTAACGTGTCGAGCGTAATATGTTGTTAATGTAAATGGAATAATTTTGACTTTTTATTTGACAAGTGGAAAGAAAGATTGGAGCAACGAATTATGTAGTTAGAAATTGTGTGTCGATTGAATGTGTCCGGTTGTATTTGTCATCGATTAAGTTAATAAGAATACGATTATTTAAAGAATTTTTTAAGTAAGATTAAATACGAGAGAGAGAGAGAGAGAGAGAGAGAGAGAGAGAGAGAGAATATTATATAATTTATTAAGAAATGTAATTTATATGAAATTTTAATTTAAATGAAATTAAGGACAACGGGAAATTGGAAATTTATCGTCAATTAAGTTAATTGCAATTTAATCGGAGTCACCTTCGTTAAACTTATCCGCGAAATTTATTACTGAAATACTGCGTTTCTGCAGTTCGATTTATCAGAGCGAGGAGATTAATAGCAAATTCGGTTAGCGCTCTGCACTGATGCACATGGAAGAATGCCATACATTTAATTATAGTGTGAAAGTGTGACAAAAGCAGGTTGAATTGTATGCCGCCGAACAATATATATATTTACCACGTCGTTAAAAAAAATGTAGATATTCCATCGAAATGTACTTACGTTGCAATACATTTATGTCATGACAAATTTATAGCAGTATTGCGGTCTTTATAGGGTGGAGTAAATTTATTATGTCATTTGTTATAGCGATCTATTATCATTCATTTTTTTTTCTATTTATTGACCAGTTACAAAATGGATGCTAATCTGATTAGGATAACTGCGATCAATGTTCAATTAATTGACAGTTGACTTATCAATGAAATGTCTACATTGCTATCACGGACAGAATTTTAACTTTATTTTTAGTTTGACACACGGAAAAGAAAAATTAGATTGAGGACGACGGATTGTACAATCAGAAACTTTATTGTAAACACATTTGTGCCGGTTGAATTAATCGCCGATTAATTTAATCGAACTTTGACCGGAGTCCCCTCTAACTGAGTCAGTTGAATTTTAATAGCTACAAGAAGAGAAATTACTTGATCGTGACAATCGTCCTTGAAATCAATTATTCAATTTATTTTTTCAACGTCGCCACATTCTGTGGATAATTATTAGTGTTTCCTCGCAATGTAGTAGAGAAAATTAAATTAGGGACAATGAGATATCGCGGTCGAGAAAATTGGATTGACACTTTGTGACTGCCGTGTCACGCATATCTGCAGGATGACGCGTATAATAGCCGCAAAGGTCCCGTCGCTCATTTGCGGGTGACGGGTTTTATTTAGCCCGTTCAAGAATGATTTTACTAAGTACTTAAGACAATTAAAGCAACGCTAATAAATTATATTCAGACATTTAAAGTACATTTAAAGTAAACAATCGAGTTATTTAAAATAACGCTTGACAGTCAAGAGTGTTAATCCCGTTAATCCCGGGATTCAGTCGGAAAATCGTCCCGAAGGCACGATGTTGCGATCCACCTCCGAACTGCGGCAGCACAAGGGACGCGCAGCCGGGTAGGCGAGAAGAAGGCGCGGCGCGGCGGGGACGGGACGACGCACCGCGCCGGTCGAAACTGGGAACGTCAAATCCGGGCGGGCGTCCAGGACGTTATCTCCTGAGCCGCCGCCTCTCCGCTCGCGCCTTCGTTATCGCCGCCGTCTGCCCTCGCCGTTCCTCTCGAAAAACCGGCCGACTTTTTCCTTTCGCCGTTTTTCCTTATCGCCGACAATCGAAAATTCTCAAGTTCAGGCTTCACCCGGCTATCGCGACTTCGGCGAGTGCGGTTTTTGCATTTTGTTATCCTGTGGCTGCTCTTGGATGTACTCCAACATTCTGGAATCCGCGCTTCCCGTCTTCCCCTCCGACACTCGGCTCTGCAGCGAAAGGTCTCCAGGACCCTCTCGTGCCGTTTGTTTTGCTGTTACGACGAGAGTGCGATGACAATTTGAGGGATAATTACGTTCGATTTTTCGAATTTCTTGTTGCTGTCAGAAAATTGTGCATCCCGGTGCATTCGGAATTTTTCAGAGCCGCTGGAGTAGAGGGAGAAAAAGGAGCACAGAGCGTCACGTCGCAACAGGCAATCGTTTCGCGGGCGCGATTTTCGATTGCTCGTGCCTTTTGAGTTTTGCTTTTTGCTTTGAAAGCGTTTATCGCGCGCGTCGTATGTATAAGGTGCGTGTAAAAAGACGACGTTGGTGTGGATCCTGCAGCGACACACGCTTTGGGCTTATAGCGCCGCGTCAGTTGTGTGGCTGACCTGTTATGTTTACCATTGAACGTATCGACGATTTAAGCGGATCGTTTAACCCGCTGCACGAGGCGGCGTCGACGGCTACGAAGTAGGGGAACGGAACTCGAATCAAATATTCTCCGGCTGGGAAATTGTTGACCTTGTCTCATACTTGAAAATATTTGTTAAATTTCTGACTGTTAAGTCTATTAAGAAACATACAGTTTTCTCGTTGAACCGAATGGAAGTTTGTAACATTAACTTATAAGAGAGTTTACGGATCGAAGAGAGAGAGATAGAGAGAGAGAGAGATTATAATTCTCGGTGATACCATTGTACCACTGGCTATACGCATTTAGGAAGGGCAGGGATAGGTGACAAATACGTGGAGTACGAGGTGGATGATAGACAGGAACGATGTTCAAGTGCTGCGTGTGTCAGACGTCGAAGAGGGCGAGTACTGAGAGATCAGACGCGGATGACACGCCGGTCGGGTCACCCAAACTGACCGCGGGTTCCTTCGAAGTGGACGATGAGATTGAATCCACGGTGAAGGTGGACCAGTTGAATGGCAACTTGCAGAAATCGGGGGAGACGTCTCCGGTAGAGGATAAGGATGCCTCGCTGGAGGATAAGGATGCCTTGCCAGAGGATAAGGATGCCTCGTCACAAAAGAATAAATATGCCTCGCCAGAGAGAAAGATTGCCTCGCCTGCAGAGGATAAGGATGCCTCGCTAGAAGATAAGGATGCCTTGCCAGAGGATAAGGATGCCTCGCCACAAAAGAATGCCTCGCTAGAGGACGAGGACGCCTCGCCAGAGAAGCATGTCTCGCTAGAGACTAAGGATGCCTCGTCAGAAGATAAAGATGCCTCGCCAGAGGAGAAGGATGCCTCGCTAGAGGAGAAGGGTGCCTCGCTAGAGGATAAGGATGCCTCACTAGAGGATAAGGATGCCTCGATAAAAGAGAAGGATGTCTTGCTAGAAGATAAGGATGTCTCGCTAGAGGATAAGGACGTCTGGCTAGAGGATAAAGATGTCTCGTCAGAGAATAAGGATGTCTCGCTCCAGGATAATATTGCCTCGCTCCAGGATAAGATTGCCTCGTTAGAGGATACGAATGTCTGGCTAGAGGATGAGGATGCCACGCTAGAGGATAAAAATGCTTGGCTAGAGAACGAGGATGCCTTGATAGAGATGCTCGGTAAAGATGCTTTGCCAAAGGACAGAGATGCCCCGCTAGTTTTCACCCCACCAGTAATTCGCGCCAGTTTCATGATGAGGAGCTCGTGCGTAGTTTCGCAGAACGGGAGCACCGACATCGAGGAGAGCTCGAGCTCGACCTCGACGAAGGAAACGGTTGAGGAAGCCGGCGAAGAAACCGGCGATCGGATTGTCGATGACAAGGACAACATCAACATCCTCGACGGCGTCGCCGCCGAAGATTGGACGGAGGACGTCGACTCCACTGGTGCTGTTGGTCCCGTGAAAATGAATCTTTACGACGCGTCGGGATATATAGAAAGGACGATCGATGACGGGCCGGAGGAGGAAGGCGACGACTCGGTATTCGAAGGCTATCCAAGCGAAAACGAGATTAAGAAGGCGCCACCAGGTATATTAGGATTCCTTCGTCTCCGTGATTTACAGATCACCGACTCGCTATATCATGTCTGCCCATATCATTAATATCAGATTAATACATTTTTATAATTTTATATGCCGACATTTGACATGGGTTTGTTTATTATTATCACATCATTCTTCTATCTTTATTTACAGTTATTTTATGAAATAAACACATCGTCGTATTTTCAAAAAATTTTTTCTTAATATCTGAACAAACAGAATTACTAACTATATCTAAACAAGAGATTTTTCTCTTTTAAAAAATGTATTCAAATCTGTTTCTTTTAAATTTAAATATATTAAAATGTTATATATTCAATCACGTTAATTTTGTTTTTGAAGTATGGAATATTAATAATCGTATTTTCAAACATGTTAATATTTAAATATTAATGTAGAACATTTATAGCAAATATACGTGCCAAATGAAAAATGCACGATACTGTGCTTGGCATACTGAACAAACGCAGAAACTAGAGATGAATAATTAAATAACTATCAAACACGTTTCATTAAATTCGCAATTAAAATTTTCTCTTGTTAATTATTATATTACGCTGTTCTTGTCATAAAGTTACAGAAAAAATTACGTGTGTTTGATTTGAAGTGAAATGCGGCATATGTAAATCTCGTTTTGTTTTGTAAATAAAAGCGGGCTCTTTTCGTGAAGCGAATGCATATTCCACGTAAACGTGTTACGCAGCGCTCGCGTCAGCAGAAGGAGCATCGATTTGTAACAATATCCGCGGGTGATCTGACACTTACCACTTTGTAAATTGTCTATGTGTGGGGGGGGAGTTGTGTTAACTTTAACTTGACGGGCGGGGCGGAGCGGGTGGCCACGTGTGGCCCCGCAAGGCTCTTCAAGAAAAGGCATGAATCCCTTAGAAGAATAAAAAGCTCGACGTGTTGTATGTCATTTTCGTAGTTCCACGTTGGCTGTCGGAGGAAGACGACGGCGAATACGTCTCGGGTGGATGCAGCGGCATGCAGGAACCGCCGGCGACGCCCGTCGCCCGCGACGAGTTAGCTTTAAGGCGGCACAGATTCTTCTCCGATCTGTTGCAAGCTGCGCAGAATTCGACGGAGCACCGAGTGAGATTCGACCCGCTAGGACCGATGGTGCACACCGGTTAGGACTCGCTTGAGAATTTCCCAATCGCTTGCTGTTATTCTTTCACGCGCTGTTAACTCTAAGGTCTAATAGGTAGCCCAGCGTTACGTCCGCCTCGCGAGAGCTTCTCCGTGTAGTTTGTACCTACGATCCACTCTCGTGGATTATACCGGTTTACGACAGTTTATAGTTTGTACAGCCGTTTAACTGGAAAACTTTGTAAATTGTAGGCGCAGTGCCGTCATATATATATATATATATACAATATATAGGCGAGCGCTATTAAATAAATATTGAATATATTTTAATTTCCGGTCTCGAAAAAATTTGTCACTCGTGCAAAATTTTTTTATTAATATTTGTACTATATTTCATTTTGTTAAAATACACGGAAAAAAAAGAGAAAGATAAGACAGAGATTTAATTTAGCTACGTGACGGCATATGCAATGCGATTGCAACTGTGATAGCACTCTTTCGATTTCCACGTAATATTACATATCTTTAGATATGACGATTGAATCTCTATGTGCTAACAGTAATGCCATTGCGATTATGTTACATTATGAATCATTTGCCGAGCGTATTTGTGTGGATGGGACTATAACTGCACGATGTTGGCGGATTCTCTAATAATAGTCTGGAGTATTCTCGCGTCAGGCGAAAAGTCATCTCATTTGTGAGATGTCTTTCAGTTTCTTGCCAATTTTCGGAAAGTCTAGTAGCCGCATCGCCACTTATAATAGGATAATTGCAATATTCTTCGAAACCTAGGTAACATTCTGGCGAAAATTAAAAATAAAGAAAACAAAACGTATAAATAGTCTGTTAAGAAAGAGCGTGATCGGTATAATTTTTATGCGTATTTTATTAGCGGGAAGATTCTATGTGCATCAGGAGATTTTTTAATCTACGACGCATTGTAAAACGGGGCTTATATTTTTTCAAGATAACGTCTTTAAAGACAACTTTTTTGACCGGAGTCATCTTTATCCAGTGAAAAGAAGAGAATCTTCGTCTTAATTGACCTTCTTTTTTGCCTAATAAAACCCATCGACAATATCTATAGTCTATTAAAAACGATATTTTAAAGTATAAATATAAGCGAGTGTTTAAATCGATTTAACGTTTTTTATTTAAAAAATTATGCTTCATTAGTCGAAAGTGCGTAAATGCCAAACAATTATTGATGACGACTGAATCGTTTATTACAATTATTTAATTGTAATCAAATACTACTAAACGCACTTTTATCATTATAATTTTAAAAGTTATGCCGCTCGCGTTTTTTCTTATCAAACTGTATATTATTAATACATATGTGTGTGTGTGTGTGTGTATATACACTGAATTTTAACACAATAATCTTATTAATACGCACACACTTACGTACTACATCTAGACGCGATATAGTTATACTAACGTAACTATTTATAAACGTATTCTATATTTAGTGTTCCAAGTACTCGATGACGAGTATTCCAAGCGTCTGAATTTCCCGGATATTTCCGAGTGTAACCCGCGTGGAATACAGTTTACTTTTCTGTTTACGTTATTCATTACGCCGTTTATTTATCAGTTTTATGTTATTACTTTCAAGCGCGAGTGAATCATCTTTTTCGTCTTATTGTTACAGTTTATACATGCTAACGTTTATACATTTGTTTATAAAACACATTGCAGGTTGTGAGAGCAACGAAAAGGAAGAACATCTGGAAGAATTGGTGAACCGATTGGAAAACGTAACAAAGCGACTCGAAAACGTACACTTTGTCGTGAAGACGCAAGACACCGCTGTACAAACGAGCACACCTTCCCCGAACAGGTCTACGTCAGGAAGTAGTTTATCCCCTCGTTTATCTCCATTGTCGAGGCAAGAAATTATTCCGAGTCCACCTGCAAACATGTCGGTCGCCGGATACGAGGACTTTTTGGCTGGGCCAGTTAAGGAATACTTAAAATTAAGTCAGAAAATTGGCGGCGATGTGGCTGTGCATAGCAAGCTCGTGGAGAAGGCTTTTCAGTAAGTAGTACAATATTTTTAATTTTACGTCGAGATCGAAGACACAGATGTGCATAAATACGTAATATCGAATAAATTATTAAACGTATTCCAATTAATTTCAGAATTCAGCTTCAGTTTGTACAAATGGCGGCGAGCCGGGCCGCGCCGGCGAATCAGTCCGAACAAGTGTCTCTGTTTGCGCCCATGTCGCAACAGATACAGCAGATTCAAGAGTTTCGCGAGAAGAATCGTGGATCTCCGTTCTTCAATCACTTGTCGGCAATTAGTGAAAGTATCCCAGCTTTGGGGTGGGTCGCCGTGTCGCCTACGCCTGCTCCCTACGTAAAGGAAATGAATGACGCCGGGCAATTTTACACCAATCGTGTGCTGAAAGATTGGAAGGAAAAGTAAGCTCTCTCTCTCTCTCTCTCTCTCTCTCTCTCTCTCTCTTCCTAAAGCTCATTATTTTTTTTCGTTATTTATTCCGGAGCGAAGCTAAAAAATTGTTGCCATTTATAGAAACAAAATACACATAGACTGGTGTAAAGCGTGGGTGCAAACGTTGACCGACTTGCAGCAGTACGTTCGTCAACATCATACGACGGGCTTAGTGTGGGGAAAAACTGCCGCACCTGCGGGCGCGTGCGGTATACCACCCCCTCCGCCGCCCTCGATGCCAATCGGTGATATCGCACCGCTATTGAATGACGACAGAAGCGCCCTTTTCGCTCAGATTAATCAAGGGGAAGACATCACGAAAAGTGAATAGACTTATATATACATTTGTTCCTCGCGCGTCTCTGTAATCTCTGTACGGGAATATTTATAGTTTACACGCAACATTTGATATTTTTATTGTGTGTGTAGGTTTGAAAAAAGTCACCTCAGACATGCAGACGCATAAAAATCCTGGCTTGAGATCCGGGCCGGCACCGTTTAAAGCGCCGACGGTCAACGCGGCACTGATGAAAACCGTGTTGCCGGCGAATGCGCCTATTGACAAACCACCCGTATTTACCAGAGATGGCAAAAAATGGCTTGTGGTACGATATTTTACAAATAAAATAAAAATATTAAAAAAATGTGTACCGCTGTACCTATTATATATTATTGTTACGTTTATTATTATTTATATTAAAAATATTGTACCTTTTGCAGGAGTATCACAAGGGTGAGAATTTAGTAATCGATAACGTAGAGATGAATAATGTGATTTACATGTTCCGGTGTCAGGATAGCACACTTACTGTCAAAGGCAAAGTGAATTCCGTCGTCATGGATTCCTGTCGCAAATCATCCGTTGTATTCGATTCTGTCGTGGCCAGTGTCGAATTCGTCAACTGTCAAAGCGTACAAATGCAGGTATGTATGGATAGAATAGGTCCTTTTATTATTAGCTCAGGCTTTAGTCACTTATGCTTTTATGATGTTAAGATTAAAGAGGGAAGATACTAGATAAAATAAAGATTTATTAGATGTAAAAAACATATTGATACCTAAAAAATAGATGACATTGCCAGATGTCAATATGATAAGAGATTTTCTTCTTTTTTATTATATACGAGAAATTGTGTTTCGTTTCGATTTTGCTCTTAATTTTACGATATCTTATAATTTAAGATATTTAGTAAACTTTAAAAAAATCTGTCACTATCTCATATATAATTTAATACATACAAGTGTAAACAAAACGTTTATTTAGAAAAAATGCAGTCTTATATAAAAGAATTCGACACATAAAAATATTAAAAATATTTACATAGGTAAGGCAAGTTGTTGCGTTTCAATGCATTCATTGTAATTCAGACATTGATGTACATGTATCTGTAATGGAAGGTTTCGCCGTAACTTCTTTTTCCGTTTTTTCGACAGTAATAGTCCACAATTTATTTTTATGTATCAGCAGATCTGTCGTGGGACTGATATTCCTCGTGTTCAAGATAAATAGATCCGCCGGATATTTCTTCCGTAGACTGTCATTCGCCATAATAGAAATAACGACTACCTCCTTAGAAGCGATCTTTTCTATATGCTGCAGTATGCTTGCGTCTGATTTCCTGCTACATAAATCTCTCTTGTCCGAATGCTCCTTCTCGATTGCCAGAGACTCTACAGTTTGATCACTAGACAAAACTGCCGAATTTTTCCTTGGTACGTTGCTATTTCTGCATATCGCGCTCTCCGATTCTTTATCAAGCGTGCCCTTTTCTATATTCAATTTAGTTAAATTCGACACAGTCCTCTCCACGCGCAAATGCTTGCTCATTGAAACACTGTCACTTCGCGCGACCTCCTCGTCCGTTGTGTGATCTTTCGCACAAGTCTTTTCGTCCCATAACATAGTCAACGGATTTCTCTCCTGCGCTTGATATTTCATTCGATGAGGCGATTCCAAACGATTCTTTGAGATTGGTATGCAAGATTTAGTGGACGCCTTTCGTGACGATATAATAGACTTTGATTGAGTCGTTAGTCGCAATTTATTCTTTACACATTTGCCTTTATCGTTGTGCAGTTTTGCATAGGGCTGATGCAACATACCGCTGATGTAGTCCCTGGTGTTGTGACGCATCAAAAATGAATGTGATTTCTTTGGATATATGTTCACTTTTTTTAAATCCCTACGCCTGTTAGTTACTAAAGACATGTCGCTTTTGGCTTTAACCTGGGAATGTGTCTGGAATGGTTTTGTCGAATAACGTTCTACTTGAGGTGAAAAATGTGCGATGTTTACAGATATTTCGTCATTTCCCTTTAAATTATTTGATAAAATACTGTCTGTATTTAACGCTTTATTTTCTTTGCGCAACGAGATAGGCAGTAGAGAAGCAGCAGAATCAAAGATAAAATCGTTTTCCATCTTTGGAGATGTTTTCGCGCTCGTCGAATAATCACGTTCTGATTCACCGAGAACAAATAGTTGCTCTTTGATAACATCATGTTTGATTTCCTTCTGTACGTTCAACTTTCCGTGCGAGTGATTCACGTTCGACGTAGATTCGGAAGACACGTTATCCATTTTCACATCACTTATTATCTCCTCGTCGGTGAAATAGGAATTACTATGGGAGATCGAATTGCAATTAGATGATTTTGTCGGGTATTCCTCGCGTGCTGCGTGAGTGACTTTCGCATTAACGTTCGCAACGTCGAGTAGAAAACGCGACATTACTGATGGCTTACTTTCGGTGATTTGCGTCTGTTTGCTGCGTTTATGGAAGTCCGCAGTTATATCAACTACTGTGCCTTTATCGGTTTTACCGTTTTCTGTATTTGACGCAATACGCTCTTCGCGACGAGGTCGCGCGATCGTATCCGATATTTTATCCGTAGCTTTCGAGTCACTTTCGCAGGAATATGTTAGAGCTCTTGGAAGAGACAGAGCTTCCTCCCTTCCTATAGATACGTCTGATCGTCGTGTATCGTTCTTGTTAGAAAATTTATTCTCAATAGGAGTAATAAGCGCGAACATTCCCGGGTTTCTCTTTAGGTACACGTCGGAAGAGCATCTCAAGACATCATCCGTCTCCTGTTTGTACTCGTCCACGTAACTCGACCATCTATTTGCCAAAAGATCCGACGATTTCTTCGAAGAGCCGATAATTCGATCGGCGCTGCTGCAGCTGGACGGTGCGAGCGATCGGTTGTGCACCACTACGTGACTCGCCTCGTCTGAGCGTCGAAAAGTATCGCTTCTACCTTGACACCGGAGTGCCTTGCGCGCTTTGAAAATCGCTGTATTTTGACTGTGAAGAAAAGTGTCCATGTAATCCCTGATATTTTTAACGCGTTCCAGTATGAGATCTTCGAGTTTCAGCACCGTCAGCGAACGTTTACCGGCCACATCGCCACTGATGTCGGAGGCTGCATCCTCTCTTAAATTTTCTCGCACGCGAGCTCGATAATTTTGTAGGACAGCTTTCGTTCGCGTCGATCTCTCGTTCGCATTGATTTCATCCTGGCTTTTCGCACTGACCGGTATCGTTATCGAGATTACTTTCTCGTAAATCGGAGTCTCCAACGAAACGCTATTCTCGATCGCGGCGTCGTTATGAAACGCGAGATCCGTAATGCTAAAATATTCCGAGGACGTTTCGGGAATACAATCCTGGTACTCCGTGTCGCATTCGTCCTCGCGACGCGCGAGTGCGTTAACTTTCTTCAGAGGCTGAGAGAACAAGTCGCGTCGCTGTTTCATTTCCAGACAGATGTAACGTCGATCGATTTTGCCACGGGAATTACTGACAGCCGGCTCGTCCTCCTTGATGTCTATTATCATCGACGGAAAATTGTTGCTTGACACCAGCGAGGATTCATCCGCGGTATCGCCCTGTTTATCTATCGAGTACTTCTTTTTCTCGAGTGCGTCAATAAGGCATTCTTGAAATGCAGGGCCTCTTGAAGCAGCAGTGCCGTCGATCTTTCTTGCCTGTTATTGCTATCGATCGACATCTTACTTTGACTGCTATTTTGAGATATCGTCACGTTCTCTCGGTATTGTTCCTCGTCGAACGTGTTGCTAAATTTTCCAGTAGCGAGTCTTTCTAACGATGCCCCGTCTTGAGTATCCTTACTTTCAGGTGATAAGATATAGACTATTCTGTCCGCCTCAGATATGTTGTCGCGGGCACTGAATGGAGTATCTGTTTTCATTGCATCTTTATTGGCCTCGGGACTCGATTCTAATACGTGGTCACGACCGCAATCGAAAATATCCTTTTCGCATTCTTCACGCTCATTTCCCGATGTCTGTGACATCGCGCTGCAGGAACGCAAGTACGGCTTTGCTGGAGGATTGCCCCTAACTGACCTCCGTATATCGTGCCGGCTAATTCCTTTACAAGTATTTCGCAATGCGACATTTTCGTTGGAACATCGATACATTTTCGACGTGTGTGACGAATACTCGGCTAGGGAGGACAAACTTTCCTTCAGCTCGAGGTATTTGCTCGAGATGTCCACGATCGGGTACGTTATAAACGAGTCTGCTTCGTCGATCTGCCGATCCGTCGATTCCCGCCCTTCCGGGGACCGCGTCGTGTCTTGATACGTTTGCAACACGTCATGCAAACCCTGAAGTGTCCTTCTGACCTCGACTAAAGTCTCCTGAGAGGGCTGCATGTTGCGCGCCGGTCGCATTATCGGAATAATTGGGACGAGTTCTCTCGGGGGTGCAGGGTGGGTGGTGGTCTTTAAAGCTACAGCGTCGTTCGATACGTGATTCACTTTATTTTCACGATATGTTTCCTCGCTCGTACCTTCTACCGCGTTATCTTTTATCCGTTCCACGAATTTCGTCTCGTTTATTTCTTCTCGTTTTGCTGCTGCGGAAGCGCCGCGGGATGTTTCTCGCTCTTCCGTTGTGGACAGGGCCGACTAGAACGTAACGATTATTATATGTTTTATATATATATAATATATAATAATATATATATATAATATATATATATATATATATATATATGTTATTATATGTTATTATACATAATTTCATTTACCGAGTTGATTTAAGTACGGCGGTTAATAAGCTTACTCGTTGTGCTGCGTGTGCGGCTTTCAAAGTGGATGCTTTGCTCATTTCAGACGAGCGATTCAACGAACGCGAACGTTTATCCTTACGTTGCAACTCCTTCAGAAATGACTTACATTCATAGACGGTCTCCGTGAATTTCTGGCATGGATTGTATTTAACATTCGTCGCGTGCGCGCTGTTCTGCGTCAAGGGAGGCGTCGTTTTTGAAGATTGTCGATTAATCGCGTTCGAATTCAATGGTAGAAGCTGCACATTTCGTCGTTGCAATGTGAAATCTTTGCTTCTCGAAACCTTTTCCTTCGTACTCTTATTTTGCGGGTATGTACGTGGCCTCCATGTATATGTACTAACAAAATAAGTTAAATCAGCGATTGCGCTGCCTCAAAGATTTTGCGTTTTCTCAGAATTCTTATTCGTAGACAACAGACTGAAGTAAAATGTATAATAATTGATATAATATTATGTTAATGTATTTTTTCAATCTTGGACGACACGCCGAGCAGACGTATTTAATAATTTTTTATTAATGCTTTTGCTTAAAAAAAGAATCAGCTAAAAGGATCATTATCGAGAGAAAGTGCAAAGTATTTCTGAAACATTCCAAGACCATTTTGCTTATCTGTATAAACGATTAGTTGTTATTAATGTTGTGTGAACCTGAAAAATTAATGTAAAGTCAAATAATTTATTTCTAATCTTTGTACTTCACAGATTGGTCACTAGTAGATTTTAAAGTTTCAATGCTGCTGCAGGCTGTTGACAATTCACTGTGTTTAACATGTGGGGCACATTCTTGTTTTACGTCCAAACAATTCGTCAGTTTTGCTACAGATGATCGTGGCGGTTTTAAATAAGGAGCATACACGTTGCTCTCCGATGAGGGACTGAAATAAAGTTATCATAAATATATTAAGATCTACGCTCTTTTGTAATCGACTAATTAAAAGTTTATTGACTATTTAATACTTTTAACTTATCTCTTTACGTACTTTAGTAACACGTGTTTTAACCAATTATTCCGGTCACCCGGATTGGATAAAGTCATTCTGATCTTCCGGAACTTGGGATTCAAATTACAGATTTGATGTGGTAACGGCCACGTTCCGTATTGCATTTTGTATGTTAAAACATTGATTTTCAATTCCAGATCCTGAATTTTATACCCGACTTTATTTAGTATTTGTTTATTAAACACAGCATTCTTCGTGCGCACATTTTTGCAATATTTTATACGGATAAGCACCGTGGAAGCGATGGCTATCGCTAAAACCTTTAAACGTTAGGGATTAAAGTATAATCGAAGGTTATTTTTAAGCCTAATGATAATTTGGCGATCCGGAAAATTTTATGAAACTAAAATAACAAAAATAACTTCTATGTAAATATTTAAATTATTTATTCTGTGATATAAATTTTTAACAGAAACTTCTAAAAGCAATTACTACAAATATATGTAATTACGTACCCATATAATTCCTTCTTTTGCTAAATAATCAACCACGTCAGATACAACTTCGCTCCATAAATAATTTGCCACCGCGATTACACATTCCTTCCAACTTGTCTCACACGTTACCGCTACAGTTTCGAAATTTCCACCTGAAATCATTTCCGTTTCGTTCGAATTCTTTGAAAAATATAATATAAATATAAATAGATTTTCTACGACGTGCACACAATTCGTGTTTAATTTAGCGTGGCGTTAAAAATAAAAGAAACGCTCTTACCAACTTTCCACGGCATTTTTATTATATACGAAGTGTTTGTTGGAGTGATATTTTAATACGGATGAAATTGTGCGTGTGAAATTCGAAGAACTGTCAGGCTCCTGTGTCTTCCACTACCGATACATGTTCGACACGGTTCGCAAGAAGGCCGAGCACCTACACACACAGGCAATTGTTATCGAAATGCACTCTGAACGTGTCGTCAATTTTCCTGCGACGAATTTTAGCCTATAATAATAATTGCATCTTCCTTGTATAATTGTTACAGGTTCTCGGGAAGGTACCCACTATTTCCATCGACAAGACGGACGGTTGCCAAATGTATTTAAGTACGGATTCCCTGGGCGTTGAACTCATCACCAGCAAATCTAGCGAAATGAATGTCATGGTGCCCAAACCCAATGGAGATTATGTAAGTTGTCCTACAATTTGCAGATGCGAACTTGTGATCTTTATGGATTTTTATTATTCTGTACAATAATATATATTACATTGCAGAGCGAATATCCGGTACCGGAGCAATTTAAGACTACTATTAGCCAGAACGGTCTTAGTACCATGGCCGTTGATTCCCTTGGCTAAAAGCACGAGGAATTTATTTATATGCATAGCCTACGCATCTTCTTAACAATATAATTAAAGGTATGATCGTCGAAGATATTATCAGTTTATTAATATCATTATTTATTATCTTCTGCGGATAATCTGTGCGGGAGTTAAAGAAAATAACAGATTTAGTATTGCATATCTCGCTTACGTAACGGATTGGCTTCGATCATATGTGTTATTATGTTTCCCGAACGTGTAATAAGTTGTATACATCGACGAGATGCATTTGATAATTGGCGGTATTCATGAAAATCGTTTGAAAAGCTTCCTGTTGTTTGAGGATCGCGGTTAAATTGTCAAAATGTCAGGCTAACGCGAGTTATATCGAATCACTGAATTGGGAATATCTTGAATCAAGATAATCAACTTTTGCAAAATGCTGAACTCCTTTAACGATTGTAATATATCTAGCGGAGTTTGTGGATCATTACGAATTTCCTTTTTCTGTGGATAGATATATTTGTATATTTTAAGAGAGTAAGAAAATCATAACGAGTATGACGTTAAACATAGTATGGACAAAAAAAAGGTTTTATCGTCTTCGAGTCGCTCTTTTATACCATTTACACCATTTTTTATCGTGCGAGAAGTTTTGCTCAAACCTGTCGCTGCACAGAACTTGCTGGTACACCGGATGGAATGTGAACATTGTACAATGTACAGCTAACGGGAACCAGGTATACTAGGCCTCTGAGCATTACTCCTAAATGGTGTCGGATGCCATCATCAATAGTTCGATATGCTTTGCCTCTTAACTTTCACTCTATCGAGTTCAGTATTATACGATATGTATTTACAAATGGGATATCAATAATCGAGAACTGGAAGTAGAAGTCTATAACAGTGTGAGACATTTAACGAGAGCACGCTAATACTAATGTTACTTGAGTAAGCTTACTTAAGTGAAGTATTAAAGGACATTTGTTATGAAACAACAGCGACATTAACTTTACTGTTCATTTGTCCGTATCGCACAATTTGTAATAAAATACATAATTATTTCATTTATTTTTAATGTAATAACTGTATCGTGAAATTATTTACAAAAGCTTTTATTTAAATATGAGTATGTACGATATATTTACTATCTTTCGTGGATATAATTTTTTGGTGATGAATCTGACTAATAAATCTAATAAAGTGAAGAGTTGTACATCATTCCTTGTATCATTACACAATAATCACCTTCTAATTGTCCAAACTAAAAATTGGATACAATGAAAGGAATATGAATTTTACAAAAAGAATATATTTGCTGCCATCTTTTTTTCTTGTGAATTTTACATTAATTGTAAATTTCATAATAATTTCGTAATATGTACATTGAAGATAAGTCGTGTCTTTTTACATTATAGACTAGACTCTTTTTATTTGATCAAATCTTGCCAATAGCGTAACTTAAAGTATTTGGCCTAAAAGCATAATTAATATAAATTTCGAGTCAAGTTAATTCTAATTCTGCATGAAGATGATTGTTTACATAGAAACTACAAGTAACTGACCATTAATAGACACGATACATTGAGAGATTCGCAAAGATTCGTTCTAAATAAATAATCGCAAAGTTTCATTCTATTTTTTCTTGATATGTATATATACAATTAGTCTACAAGTAAAAGAATCCTTCTCTTGAAGGTATAATTATAGAATCTAAAGTTTTTTCCGCAACAGTCTCTAGTCGAGTTTTGCTGCTTACTGTACTTTAATTCTATTTCTACGCTATAAATACATGATCCGCGATCAACAAAATAGTCCTCTAACAATATAAAAAGAACGTGGAATGTTCTATCACATCTCCTTTTGTAATTCGCTTTTACGTCTTGAACCATACAGCCCCTGTTTACGATCCATTCTTTTCAAGCAAATTTCAATTGCTAACTGCACTTTGTAGACATTGCATTTGCGCGAGTTACTGCCGAACTCGCATTGTCTCCAGATTGATACTACCACATTTTTGTATGTAGGAAGATAATTACTATAAGGTACTATAAAATATTGTTTGCGCGTGACGTGACTTGCAAAAATACACTTACATGTATTGTCTTTGAAGAGATTAATAAGACGTTGATGCGACGTATCTTTACGTACATACAACTTATATACAATCGCGTGAGCGATTCCATCGATGAAACTACATCTATTCATCGGACGTGCTAACTTACATAAATCGCATTTATACATTATTATCATATCGACATATCAGTCTTGTATTATCGCGAGACTGCGGAACAATCTCGTTCGTCGCTGCCGTCGGAGCATTCCAGAAATCCGTTGCAGACGCGTGATTTGGGTAAACACTCTCCGAGGGGGCATCTGTGACCCTTGCAGAACTCCACCGCGGAAGGTTTGATGTCTTTCTGCGCGATGACGTAATCGATAAATGACATGTAAGAGTAAATTTTTGTATAGACGCCCGGTCGTTCTCGTCTTCCACATCCGTAGCCATTTGATGTAATTCCTAAACAAAGATAATTTTATACTTAAATGAAGAAATAGAGAAATTCAATTATTAAATATTAATTTAGTCTTGTCTACATATCTATAAGATACGATAATAACCCAGTAAACGGAAATGGATTAAAATATATATATATTTTTTAAATTGAACTGGATTGGCCTTTATAGAAATGCATTCATTTCCACGAAGGTCAATCCATTTCAAATCATTTGAATCCATCGTTTGAAATTTCAATCCATTTCCGTTTAATGGATAATAAATATAATTAGTCTCAAATGTGCTGAAGACCTCCGCTCTTGTTTGTGCGACGAGAATGAAAATGCGAGAATGACAATGCTATTCACGTACCTTGTAGTACATAACGATTTTCGAAGGGAGACAAGCATACCAAAGGGCCACCGCTGTCCCCGAGACAGGCGTCTTTGCCACCGTTCTCCAATCCTGCGCATAGCATGCCAGATGTAATCCTGTACAGCGGCAAGAACAGAGTCTTCCGTCGACAATCTTCCGTCGACATCACCGGAATTGATACTTCTTGCAAAGTGTCAGCTGTTAAATATGAATAACTCGTGTTACACGTAATATCTTTAATGTAAAATCACGCTCACCCGCGCCAAGATGAATATATCCTACTTACGAAACACCCTGCCGACTTCGTATATTTGTCCCCAACCAGTTACGACGCAGACGGTTCCGCTGGGGACCGGTGCTTTCGGGAGACACACCGGTCGAATGTAATCGCTGAAGCTGACCGCTCGTTCGAGTCTTATTACAGCTATGTCATTGACGAACACGTTGTCGACGTAATCCGGATGCAGCGATATGTAATCCACCCGTAAGAGCTGCTCGTGCGGACTTCGGAAACTTCCTCTACGAGTCGCGCCGATTCTCGCGACCCAATAGCTATCCTGAGCGCGGTAGAAGCAGTGCCCAGCTGATACGACCCATCTTTCGTTAATTAGAGCACCTCCGCATTGATAATTGCCATCCTTGTACAGAGCTATTTGCCAAGGCCAGTTGCCCATGGAGCTACTGGCACCGCCAACAATCCTGAACAAGAAAAGAATAATTTACTTTAGACGAAGAAGGGTACACTTTAATATAATAAAAATATCAATTTCTTTGTTTAATAAAGTTAATTTTTGTTTTTGTGTTGATATGTAAATTGAGGCATTTAGAAGTGAACATTGAAACGTACCGTCTCATTCGTATCACTTTTAGGAAGATACTTCTACAATGAAGATTAATTAACAGAAAAATGTGGCATAAGGTAAGTTTTCTTCTATAAATAATCTTTGATTTCATTTATATAAATGTTATTATATTAATATATTAATTTTGAATGCAGGAAATACATATACAGTAGATCAGCATATATAACGATAAAAGTCTATTAATAAATTTTCAATTTTGAGCTCTTTATGCTCGACTTCGCGAAATTTTAGCGCGAAGTTTTACAATTTAAAGACACACCTCGCAGTCGATGCCACCTGAGTTCTTATTCCGCATTCGAAATTTTTGCATTTCACTTTGAGAACCTCGCCGCTCGGGCACTGGGACGATTTGAAAGACAAAGCTGTTCTATCTGATCTATCGTTGTACGATAAAGCGTAGTAAAATTGATTCGGAGGCGGGTTTTGATCCAGCACTTTTTCCACCGTTTCGTAATCTCTGCAGACACAGATATTTAATTTAAATATTAGTTTAGAAAAACTTCGTTAGAAAAACAGAAATTTCTCTTAACCGATATTTCAACGGCGACGTTACTTACTGATACGTGATAGCCTTGCACGCGGCCTTAGCAAGATCCTCAATGGACCACGTAACGCGGCTGTCGACTAAACAAAGCTTTCCCCATACGCCATTTTTTCGTATGCCGAGGTATCCCCTGTTGTTATAATTATCGATCTCCTTGTTATAAGCCTTTGCTACTGGAAAAGTTCTGTTACTTTTGGCACGCAAATTATTCCCCGGGGTCAAACCGTTCCTCAAAACGTTCAAAGATGTTTCTCTACTGGAAACTGCAACCACGTCTTTGCTCCCCTCAGCATTTCTATTTCGAGCCGATTGATCAATTAACTTCGGAGATAAGTCGTTCCTGTCGTTTATTAATCTCTCAGAACCTTGGAAACCATCAGGCGGAATATATAGAGTAGTTGTGTCCACGATAGAAGACTCGATCGCTTGATCGAGATGATAAGGCTCTTTGACTGTCTCGGAATGATTTTTCGATAGATTTTCCGTCGGGACGATGTTAATCCGCGATCCAGTTATGTCTTCCTTTGACTCGTCGTCTATCAGAGCGGTGCATTTCTTTTCATCTTCGCCGCCGGGACAATCGCTAAAACCGTTGCACACCTTATTTGTATCAACGCAGAATTTGCTGTTACCGCATACGAATTGACCTTTCTCGCACCAGTCTGTAAAGTGAAATCAAATAAGAAATGGATCGAAGAGAAGATTTTTAGGTGACCGCCCGTATCAACGTTAATTGAAACTAATTGAAATTTAATTAAGTTTTACCTGGCGATAATTTATGTAAATTTAAATATCATTACCGCAATTGTTCTCGTCCGAATAATCCCAACAATCGGTGATACCGTCACAGATTTTTTGAGATAACAACTGTGTCTTGAGGAAATCAGCGCACGTGCAGTTAGCCTCGTCCTCCGCGCCCGGACATTCTACAAGCATGTTACAAATCGCGCTAGTGTCCAAGCATTTTCCGTCTCCGCACAGGAAACCAATGCAGCTATCTGCGAAAATACGACTCGTTTATTAGATATGTACATCGAAATACATTTTTGTCGGATGATTTTTTTGTTAGGCTTTCAACAGTAGATTGGTAAAACATATCAAAAAATCTCCTTTCAGTATATAGATTAATAATTAATAATTAGTTGTAAATCTCAATCAATCGTCATAAGATCCATTTTTGCAAAAAATATAAGACGTATAGGGATAGAATATATAAAAAAAAAATTTATTATGCAGCGTAAGAAAAAAAAATCAGATGATTTCTTATAATAATTCAATATAGTTGTAGTGAAGAAATTAAAAGAAGCTATCCAAGCTCTGCGAACTGACGCTCGCCTGTATACGCTTGAACGCGTTGCGCTTGCATAATTACCATTAGTTTCGCTGATTTTTCGGATCGCTGACACTGTACGTATCTCGTCTGCGTTATTTTCTCGGTCCTCTTCCTTATTTAGTATCTTCGTAAATATTTTCACCCCGTCGCGATTCAACATGAATCCCGAGCTCGCGTTCTTTAGAGTCTCGTTTCCCGTCACGACGTCGGCGATTTTCTTCAGCTCGTCGATATTCAACGACGACGCTTGAAGTCGCAACATCTCGCTCAAGTTTGAGTCGTTCCTAATGATTTGCACGGAATCGTCATTCGTTTTGACTTGCGCGAGCTCCTTGAGCTTCTCCAGCAGAACTCTGTTCTCTTCGAGCGACATTTTCCTGTCCGACGTCTGCATCGTTCTTAAATTCGCCGCTGACGAAAACGGTCGTTTTTCAACGGTCAGCGAGAATATCCTTTCCGTTGTGTCGACATCCGATTCGAGTGACTTATCCGCTTCGTCGTCCGACGTCGAAGTCTCCTCTGAATGAGGATTAGTAGAATTGGTGACGATGAATTTCAGGATGACTGGATCGTTTTTAATGTTGGACGACACTCTGGTACTGATAGAGGTCACAACTTCGACTATCTGTTCCACTATAGTGCTCGTACGATTCAAAGTTTCCCTTCCGGAGTCGGCCTTCGTGGAGTCCTGGCTCTCGTGCGAGGAGGAGGACGATTCAGAGATGAATTCGGTGTTGGCCGTGTCTCGGTCGTGCGTGTAATCGCGCACTCCGAACAACTGCTCCAAAAGAGTCGCGTCGGGGAAGTCGATCTTCGGTCTCGGTCGCACCGGCCTGCCGATCCCCGTGTTGCTCTTGACCGGCGCCAACGTCACGAGATTTTCCACCACGTAGGCTTTTAGAGTTTCGTTATAGACCTTTTTGTTTTGCAGCTCGTCGTCGTCGGCCGTCGCCTCGTCCGCGTGTGACTCCCAGTTTTCCTCCGACTCGCCGGGCGTGTGCTTGACGATATCGATTTCGACGAAGGTTGAATTCCTCGACACGCCTCTCTTGCTGCTCGAATCTTTGGCGATCAGCTTTGACTCCGAGTAACTCTCTTCAGTGGTGCTGGGGTACGGCAATTTATTGTCGTCCTTTACGATACGCACGATGCTCGGCTCCGTCGACGTAATTCGTCCGTAACTTGGCAGCTGGCCCGTCGCACTGTCGTGCTCCGTAACGGCGGTTTCCACTTCGACGATTCTCTTTGGTGGCGATGATGACGTCGGAATTTTATCTTGGGACAATTTTGCGTCGATGACCGTGTCGTCCGAGAGAGACAGAGCGTCCAAGTGATCAAGAGGAACGTTGAGGCTGTAATTTACGACGGACGTGATTTTATCGACGGGTATCGTGTGTCTGAAGGGTTTCGTGGTTGCCGGGTTCTCGATCAAGCTGGACCCGAGGCTAACGCCGTTCAGATCGGGAGTATTGTAACTCGTGTAAACCGGTTGTTGATTAACGTTAATTCTCCTGTTCCGCAACGCGTCCTCGTCCGTGTGCGCGGTCAGCGCCAGTATGCCGCTTCCTCTGTATCGAGTTTTCGCTTCCAGTTCGACTTCCGTGTCCAGTACAGGTTCCGCCACGCCAATACCGCTCGTGAACGAGTCGTTCGTTTTCTCGTCACCGCGCGATCCGAACGGGTCGTCAGGCTCCGTCGTCGATGCCGAGTCGAGCTTCGCCTCCGTTTTTCGAGTACCGTTCGAGTCTCCACGCTTCTCTTGAGAGGCATCGCTTTCTTCTTTTGTCGGGATATTTTCGGAGACTCCGCGAATCATCGAGTTCTCCGAGCTGGAGGTCACTCTATCGTCGTACGACGAGGCTTTCAGTTTGACGCTGTACGTTTCCGAAGGCAGCTGTCCGGCTACTTCGATGTCCAGCTTCCCACTATCGCTCGGTTTGGATGCCGTCAGACCTGGGACGATTCTGTCTCGCGGAAAATCGGTGTTGTCCGTGTCGAAGGTATTTATTTCGGCGACGTCGCCAAAGTTGACGGAACCTAATGGTAACTTTGGCACCGTCGACGTCGTGTTAGTCCCGGCACCGGGCGCTCTTGCGTTATCGCGGGAATCGCTCGTCGTTGGAACGACTCTCCGCGTGGTCGATTCCGTGTGACTGATTTCTTTGACGTCGTCTTCATTAGGTAGCAACTTTAACTCCGTGTTCACATACCCCGGCACGATCGGTTTCCACGGTGAGTTATTCTCGAAAGCTGGATTGCGGAAATCTTTGAAGATGTCCAATTCGGCTCGAACAGTTGTGGTCCTCGGAGACGTCGTTTTCACTTCGTTCTTCTGCTTTTCGTTCGATTTATTGTCGCTGAGCGTAGCTACCGTGGATCTCATGAAAAATGTCGAAGGTTCGTCCGTCGACGAAGATTCCACGTGGTTGAATACTTTCTGTGACGTCGTGGTGTGCTTGTGCAACGGCGTTCTCCTAGTAGTGGCTAGTCCTTTGCTATCTATCGTCGACTCGGATATTCCTCTCGTTGAATTATCTGCGGTAATATTGACTTTCGTTGCTCTGTAGGTACCCTGGATGGTCGGGATGTTGTTGAAGTCTATATTGGGCTCGCTGGATTCGGTCCTGATTGGTTTCGTTTTTTGCTTCGAACTCATAATCAAACTGCTATTTCTATTTGGTCGTAATAAGCCGTTTTTAGTAATCATAGTATGTTTCTGCTGTCCTTGTTTTTGATTTACGATACTTTCCTGATTTATTCCTGAAATTTTGAGAAAGAAATACTCTTGAAAATAAACTGATTTTATTTGAAGAATAAATAAATGCTTGAAGCAGTAAGCAGATTAGATTTGGACGCTTCGAACTTTCGATTTGAATTGTGAATAGGTGAGACGCAACATTTGTAGCTAAACGAATTTTGTTAGAAGTTAATTGATTAATGAATGACGTTGTGCAAATGTAATATGCAAGAAAAAGAATGGGCGAAATAGATTTGTGAAAAAGAACAAAAGTAAAAGAAAGTTTGATATATTAACGAAAATGAAAGGAATTTTAATTAAAAAACGAATAGACAGGAAAGGCTCTGGTCGGCGCGAGAAAACAGGTAGCAGAAATATGAAAGTCCAGCAAAGTGTCAACGTAGTGTAGCATAAAGCTAAGTTTTGCTTAAAGCTGATTCATTCAATTTAACGCTACTCACTTTTCACTGATATGGACGTGAGATCCAGCTCCATATCTTTGAACAAAGATGTAATTGAGTATGTTTCCTTAACAATAATGTCCTGGATGGTGTCCTCAATATTTACGATCGAACGTGGTATCTTCCTTCGGTCGAGATATAGTCTGAAGAAAACTTTCAAAGTCCCATTCTCAAACCTGTCTATCATGGTTTGCTTGTAGGATAAACCGAGCACGCTTCTCCTAAACAGAAGCTCGAACTGGAAATAACAATTATTGAATTTTTAAGAGATCTGATTTCTTCCTCTTTATATACGTATATAAATAGAACAATCTTGAAATTTGCTTACAATATTTTTGAATTTTCGTTCCTTTTCTCGGAAGACCATGCTCGTGTTCAGTTTTAACATGGGATTATACCTTTCGCCTCTTGCTATTCTGAAGCTACATGAAAATCCGACGATAGCTATAAACATAAGAAACGTAAGGTTGAAAGGTATTATGCAATTTTTCATTGTTATTCGAAAAACTCACCATTTTTAGAATCTGTTCGGAAAGCTGAAACATTTAATTAATAATAATTAATTTTATGCAATTTATTATTCATTTTTTTATTTCAATTGAAAAAGAAAGTAAAAATTTGAGGAACTCTAATTCTATTTTTTTTTTACATGCGTGGAAATTTTATTACGTTTGATCTAATCAACTTAATGAACGATCAAATTTAATATTCAACGTACCACCCATCCATAGAGCTAATCCAGCAATTGCCAGAACTGCGATCAACACTAACATAGCTGACATAATTAACATGGCACTGCCAAACCTCCATGTAGTATTACCATTTCTTCCTGCTGCTGATACCCTGGGCCAAGTGGATCTTGGCGTTAAATAATAGTCTCTCTGTAATGAGGATCATTAATCTTAATATTATTTCATCTATTGACTATTCTTAATAATTGAATTAAATTTTAAAAATTTTAAATTTTGATTTCGAAACATAAATAATTTAAAATTTTACAAGTTTTTAATTTGTCAATATTGCAGAACAAAACATACAATGATATTCTCTTGTGTATAGTATCTTTTTCGATGATCGCACATTTTTTCTTATATTTTTTTAAAGAGATAATTTCTTAGTGCTCTTTATTTTCATTTGGTATACATTCGTAGCGAAGCGAGTCAGGTGGCACGCGACTTATCGTTGAATAATATATATATATATATATATATATGCGTGATAAATATGAGCGAGCGTGTACAGTAATCCCGTTAACGGTACCACCGGCGGCACGGAATGCATGGATAAGAAGAAATTTTCGAAGTGCCAAGATGTGAATAACGTTCAGCTCTGCTCGACTTGCCGGACGGGATCGCGTGGAAAATTCATAATATTTCGTCTAGCGGTAAACGCGCCATTCGCAAGTGTTGTCGGCATTTTCAAGCATGGCTGCTCTCGTATTAAAACACGAAGTAGGTCTAAATGCAACTCGTATTATAGCACCTGTAAATGATATTTTCGATGTTTCCGGTTGCTTTAATAAACATTAAAGAGCTTTAACTATCTCATATGAAATAAGAGGAAGTTGTTAGATATAAAATAACAAGTATATCGAGGTCGAAATTGGGGACGTCGACCTCCAGAAGTATTAGTTTTTAAATCTTAAGCGTTAATTAATTCAAGATTGTCTGAAAACATCATAAATACGTGCTTAATGCTGTATTGCATCTGTGAAGATGCAAATCAATAACAGAAAAATGCGGCTTACGTTATACAGTTTTTGCCTTATGCCTTAATGTTCTCAATGGTAAAATACTACTTTAATGGAGCATATGATTTATATTCAGACCAAGGGTCTGAAGACAATTTTTTAGTTTGCAATGACAAGTTGTCTTTATTATTAAAACAGGAGGCAAAGAGTCTCTGGAAAATGTTTGGCTTTGTACTTCGATCCTAAGTACTTACGAAGATGGATCCCGTTTGCATTCGAATTATTAGTGCAAGACGTAAATGTTATATGTTATACGCGTCCTCGCATCTTGTTCTAACAGGTGGAATATCTCGAATGAGCCGAATGAAATCGACCGTATCGAATGCGATGTCCAGATACAAAGCGCGAGCGTGAACCGTTATAAAGTTTATGGATTGTCGTGATTTTGTGAAAAATATCGCGTGACCCTTGCTTCTTATTTTTCCGTTGCATGCAATTGTGCCGCGCTATGCTGTTATCGCTCCAATTATTTATGGAAATAAAAATGACCGCTAATTTTATTTAATATTTAATAACATATTATTGATATTTTATGAAATAATCTCCGAATGCACTAGATGCTCATATTTGCTTCATCATTGAATTAAATACGCACGATAAATAAGTGTTAGACCAATTTGCACTTGTTTTGGATTTGACCGCGTTATCGTGATCCGCGGTAGTGTAGCTATGAAGCGCGATATAGTTTCACTGCATATTATTTTTCTTTGTGACGTTACAGTTGCTTCTCATAAAATATTTATAGCGCACGATTAATTTTCTATATTAAAATGTTTAAATCAATATTCTATGGAAATTTCAAAGATAAATTTACAGAAATAAGTTTATATGATTGAATGATTTATATTTAATTTTCAAGGCATCGTTTGAAGTTATGATCCATGAAGCAAACAACTAGCAAAGTAAGCAAATTAGCGCAGGATAACATGTCATTTTGCTGATAGTATACAATCTGTTTTATTGCCTTTCAATACTAGATCAACGATCACTTTCTTTCGGAAAATGCTGTCACAAACGAGAAGATTATTCGAATTAAATGTTATAGATTGTAATTATTTCAAATTATTTCTTATTTTTTTAAATTAATGTTTGCACTATTCTATAATTAAACGTCATACATCGTGATTCTTTCAAGTTTCTTTTTTTTTTTTAAATTAATGTAGAGAGATTCGTAAGAATAATATTTGTACAGTTATCTCTCCCAATTCTTCAAATATATAAGAAAAAAGTAATCACAAATTCAAATATCAGAGGGAAGCCTGTTGGCCTGAATTACATCTGCGATAGTCTTTTCAGCGTCTTGCTCCTCTTCAATCCTTTTCATCCTTTTTAGCATTTTTCTCATATTCTTCAATAAAGATGCAGGCCGTAAGAATAATCCTCGGTGGCACTTAAGTAGCGTTGCCGAGCATATCCAACTATGTGGATCACAAAGCGTGGTAACAGCTATGCGATTCCTGAAAAGGCTGTTACCTCCGCCGCCTTATGAAAACTACATACATATAAATAACGACATTTCAGAGATGACACCTGGGGTTGCTAACTATCAACCGTTCGCCAAGGATTCAGTGGAAGAACAATAGTGGTGTAACAGAAACAAGTCTGTCAGGGATATGCATTGCCGCCGCGGTGTGAAGAAGATATAGAGACACACGTTGCAAAAGAAATATCCGCTAATAGCGTTGCGCAGAATACGAGGGTTAATATTTGAGGAAGGTTAAGAAATGTAACCTCGGCGTTCGCAAATAACGAGGTTTGAGGAAGGTGTGTGTGTGTGTGTGTGTGTGTACGCATACAGTCCATATGCGTACCATGACCTGGACGGAGTCAATGCGCGGCCTTCGCAGGGGCAGCACGAAGAAAATGCGCGAGAAGCTGCGAGTACGAGCAACTTTGCCGAGTGCAAAGATCCTTCAAGGACGCTCCCGCAACTCTCGTCCTTGTCTGGTTTAATAAGGGTCCCCCTAGGAACGTGTGTATACCTGGAACTGGTACACGGCAGATCGTAACGCCTGTGTCCAGGGCCGGGCCTCGCGTTGGCCGCGTTATGTTATCTATGCGCGACGATATACGTTTTGTCGAAGTACGTAGATTTTATTCGGACGATCGCACAATTGTTTCCGTTTGGCACACTTGGGTATTTAAAAAAAAAAAATGTCGATTGCGGAAGAGACGCGGAAGATTCCACGAATACCTCGGATTATCTTAAATCGACTCGATAGAGATCCTCGTAACAGGACTCGAATCGCGTGGGCGTCGGCAAATCGGTTGGAAAGATATTATCGGTACCATCATATCCTTGCGATTACATTCTCGCGTACAGTCCTTATGTACGCAAACATTTCTCAACAATGGAATAGGCGACGGGTTGAATCACCCGTATTTTTTTTTATATTCGTATGATATTTCGCGAAGGAATTTTCCCACAACCGAAAGCTTAAGCTTCCACGAGCTTCGCTCGAGGGTACGTACGATGGTATCTAAAGCAGAAGTTACGCGTGTATATGGGAACTTCCTCCGTTTGTTTGTGGATACATATCATTGGATTATTTTATAATCGCTCATTAGTATTTTATAAACGTTCCTGGCAATGTTGTTCTCGCGTTTAAAGTTGCCAAGTCAAGTTCTCAACAATAGACAGAGAGAGACAGAGGGAGGAGGGGAGGGGAGAGAGAAAGAGGAAAGAGAACACGGAGAATACAGTTATAATTTGCTCCATTATATGGATATTTTCGCGAGATTTCACGTTGGTACAATCGGCAAAAATTTTTCCGCCTATGCTGGAGATTACGATCTCCCTTACATAATTCGATTATAAAAGTGGCGGACAAATCATCGCCCGTAAGGTATATCCTATGGCTTCCAAGGTTATCTATTGTGCGGATCTATTCTCCGTAGTTGCGTTACGCAACGACGTAAAATTAAAATTGATTCTTCATCTTCGAGAATCGGTTGAAAATACATACGTGCTGCTGCAACTTTAAGTTTTATACACGACGCGATTGTCCTGCAGGGTCGTAATCAATGCCCGATTCATCACGCAGGACGCTGCTATTAAATCATTTACCCTTTTGTGACGGGACACTTTTAATTATACACGGTCACATACACGTTCGCATTCCAGGTACGTTGAACCTAACTGTCAGCTATTGTAGTAACTCCACAGGCAGATAAAAAAGGCGTGCCTGGACACGTAATTTCTATATTTCATCGCGGCTCACCTCCACGGCTCATTAACGAGAGGCGGCTTAATTACCATTCGGCCGACGTACGCTCGCGAGGCAGCGCCAAACGTGCGCGCCATCAACAATTCAAACGTTATCCGCAATCGTTAGCGTAACAGATGCGCGTTGCGTGCCCGCGCGGTATACGCGCATCAATACGTGAGAGATCCGTTTGCATTTTTTTCCTTTCCTGATGATGCGTCGAGAGAACGTTACTCCGCCGCGCTCGCGCGCGCGCGCGCGCGCGATTTGAGTTCAGACTCCAGTTTTCTCGTGGCTGATGCATCGAGGGTGCATCTCATCAGGGATGGTTATCGCGCGGTATTTTGCCGCGCGAGTAAAGTGCATCGCTATCGTCGCAATTATCGCTCACAGTCGTTGACTTGATAACGGTACCACATTGTGCGCGCGGGTTGCGAACGCGTCGGGCGATCGGGTTTAAACAGCCAATTAAGCGAACGGAGCCGTGCCGCGCCGGTGTGTGGGATATGGGTTTTGGCACACAGAGAAGAAAAAAAAACCTTGTTAAAACGGAAAGAGAATGCCGAATAATCCGAAAGATCGTAAGATAAGTAAACGAAGTTGGCTCGTTGAGATCTGAATATTTTTCCAGGAAACGTATCGAGTATAATAAATAGAAATGGATTATTACTATTATTAGTTTCGCGAAATGTGGGATTCATGGATCCCAAATCTTCTTAGAACAGTTACGTTGCGCGGGTACAAAAAGTTGAAACATAATTATGTACCTATTTGCTCTTGTCGCGCGTTTTTCAAGTGTAGCTTCTTGGTAACGATAAAAGCTTCAACTTGCTATTAAGTGAACAAAAAGGAGACACGAAAGAAAAGACGACAAAGACGGACAGGGGACAGAGATAAATGTAGTGCAGGGGGGAGGGGGAGGAGGGATATCCCCCTTGTAGGATGCCCATAATTGAAGTTACTTTCAAATTGCCGTCTCGCGTAAAGATACAGTCTGCCTCGCCGTTGCGCGTGAACTTGACGCGAGACATGACCGTGTCTCTTGATAAAATTATATAATGCTTTCGTGTGAGACAAGGTGAAGGTTCTCGCATGATGTAAGGTCTGCAATATGTGTACACAGAATTATTATAAAAGGATCGGCATATTTCTTCGTATTCGTTAGAAAATTTTTCAAAAATAGATCACTCTTAAGATTTACTAAATTTCACTAAAGTGCAATTCTAATTATTTTTTTGCAGATTAATTTTATCATGTACAGACCGAAAGAGTTACGAGATTTAAAGCTACACTTTACAATCATCTTATTTCGTATTTTATGTTGTAAGCAAAAAAACGCGGTTTTTAATTCACAGAGAAAAAACGTGTCTCGAAAAGTGAAACGATGGTCCTTAGAAGTCTGGCCGTGCAAAAAACGTATATCCTGACTGTCTACTTACGATTTTATTCTTCAATAAAACTTGGATACCTCTTGGAGGCATCTCAATTTGCTGAGTTAACTACTTTCGTTTTTTTCATACTCATATATATATATATATATATATATATATATATATATACATACATATATATTATGTACGAAGAATGGCAATCGTTTCGAAGTCGAGATAACTTTTGGTAATTTAATTAATGTAATATTTGAAGGATACCTCTCGTAAAACCGATAGTAAAAGTTTATTGAATCAGAATACATTTACTTGAGGTATCATAATGATTAGAATCCTTTTTTCTTCAACATCGAAAAATGACTCTTGTTGAAAAAATGTTTTTCCATATTGTCAGGTAATCTTAACTTAAAACGTTAACGTAAAACGTACAAATCGATAGATGACTCTTGTTGAAGAAATGTGTTTCGATATTGTCAGATAATCTTAACTTAAAACGTTAATGTAAAACGTTTCACAGCAAAAAGCAGACTCGAGGAAACAAGAAAACGTTCTCATTATCACTCTCATTATTGAGTATAGATTGAATATGTATATGTGTGTGTATATATATATATATATATATATATATGATTGTATACCAATTGAGATTAATATCTTATAAAATTTTATAAGAAACAATAATTGAATATACTTATTACGAACATAAAAAATAGGTCAGTTACATCTGACTTGAGACAAGTTTCGAATCCAACGGCTCTGCTCCGTTTATATTTCTTAGAACGATAAAATAAAACTTACATATAAATGTAAAACTCACTTGATAAGCGTAAGGGCCAGGCCTGTAATAGCCGCCGGCATTCATCACGGCGTGACTCTTTCCGCTGCCACACATGGAAGTCATCGTCCGGGTTCTCGAGTTCTTACTCCCGATCGAATTATATTCGTGACGTACGTCGTTTCCCACGGGATTCGGACTTTGGCTTTTACGACATTCCACGACGACGGTGCACCATGACGATAATTGAGTGGAGGTTGATCGTGTCAAAGCGTTCCTCGCATTCTCTTGTAATTGTAAAAAAAGAGATGCTGCTATGTCTCTACAACTGATGTAGACTCGCTAGTAATGAAGTCGGATTTCGTTCAGGGTACTTCTTCGCCGTCTCGGTCAGACGATAATTAACGTTTCTGACGGATCAACTCGCGGGGTCGAAGAAAGCAATCGCACGCGCGGTATTCCTCAAAGTTACAGTGGAATGCAATTTTCGATGTCCGGGAAGATACCGTTAGGCGAATACGGAGTAGCTTGGAATATATTCTCTAAAGTTGGAAAATACTTGTGCTACTCGATTCACGTTCATCTGCTATAGTTGCTACCGCCTGGTCAGGATACCGAGATAGTTTATAATGAACTGTTATTAGTTGTTAAAAGGAAAAATGCAATATTTTACTCGGACGAACGAGTTATTGACCCGCACCCACCGGTAGCCAGTCCAATATAAATCATTTCGCGTTTGTTGGCTTCTCTTGAGAAGAGCTGCACGTACATGAGGCGTCCATGCAGGCGTATATGCTTCTTCCGAGACGAGACGATCCGAAGCGGGAAGAGGTGAAGCGCGGCGAGGTGAAGCGCGGCGAAGCAAGCGGGACACACCACCACGTCCTTCCTACGTGACGGCTGACCACCAACTGACAATCCGAGATCTTGAGGTACCGCCGTTCCTCATCTTCGTTCTTCCCGTTCGGGCCAGGTCTCTCACGTCGTCGTACGTCGCAAGTGTATATATATACATATATATTCGGCTTGCACACGCCGACGAATTCCCCACGCCGACTTTATACGTATTCCCACGGTTACGGTGCTTTACATTTTAAATCTGCGCTCTCTTTTGTGAAAACCACCGCGTGTGTTTCCGTAACTAAACGACCGCTGAACGGGGCGATGATACAAATAACACTCTTTTTCTTATCTTGAAATGTGCAAAAGAGCCTCGAACATATTTTTATAAAATCCAATTAGTTTACCGTAATGCTTTCTTCTACAAGAATACGTAGCGAAAAAAATTATAGACGGAATTATATACACTCGAGCAATGACGCACTGCCGCGCCAAGGAGATTTCAATGCTCGCACAGATCTTATAATTCGTGCGCTGCGCCGGGATTATTTCAATATGTCACAAACATGTTCTTACGTAGACCATTATGATAAATCAGACTCTTCTTCTTCCTATATATTCGCATATTGCAATTATTTATTTATTTATTAACGCAGTTATAATATGCAATGTAAAATTATATTTTCAGAATGATAGCACGAGCAATCAAATATATGTATAATAAAAAAAAAGATAAAAATAATAAAAAATACGAAAATCAATTTCATACATAGTACAGGTAATTTTATATAAAGAAATATTAGTACGTGTTTTATATCGAGAGAAACACTTTTAATTAACTATTTATTTGTTTGCGAGATATTAATTCGTTACGAACAATGAAACGGGGTAGGTTACCACTATTTCATCATCTCGTTAATATCATATAATAATTTTACGAGGACAACAGTTCTGCAATTCTGCATAATCTCCCTGTTTGCATGTTAGGCGGAGCTCCATAATGCTACTCATTAGACGGCGTGCGCCCTTATTAGTGCGACGCCTAGATCACCGTTGTCTTGTCTCGTTATTATTTCGCTAACGGTAGCGGACCTATAGTGGTCCCGTCATTTTCCACGGTGGACACAATATCGCATTAAGTGTGTTTCACTGGTGTACGTATTAAAACTGGGTATATATATTTACAGAAGTTCTTACGCAGTTTGTTGCGTCTAAAAAAATTGATAATGCAATTTTTATTTCGAAGATTTCTGACAACGTAAGAAAAGCAGTTGCACTCGTTGTCAGTAAAAATTTTAATGGCATTTGATTTATTATGTATATTTTAAATTGGACATTAATTATATAAGATATTTCTACTAAATATTAAAATACTAATCCACGTTGTAATCAAGTTTGCCGATATGTCATTACTCAAATGCTTGTTATCGCTTTAAATTTGAATGAAGAGGGAGCAAGTAAAATGAAAAGGCAGAAGAGAAACAGGGAAGATATGAAGAGCACAACCATGATCGGTAAAGAATTTTTGGTCAAAGATTATCATTAAATTATAAATAATGGTTTTTATCTGCAGGCAACGAGTCTTAAAAGATCATCGATACAAGCCCGGTGATTTCTTTCTTCGGCCAAAATTGAACTAAAATTTGAAAAATTCTGCTTATATGAAAGTTTCAGTAATAAATTATCCGAAAAATTCAATTGGGTTTGAAAATGGTTCATCCACGAAAGATCAAATACTTATGCCAGATATATATTACATTACAATATCGTGATATTATATTAGATCTTCTCAGCACTTTTAACTTCCATTTTTAGTATCTCTCTCGTTAGTTTTAGATCAATTTACTATAAGTTGACCACGTACTGATTAACGAAATTTTCATTCATACGTGCTATATTATATTACAGAATAGAACAGGATTGAGAAAGTGCCATAAGAAATAGGAAGATTACTTGATCTTAGCAATGTGCGGTCGAGATTCGACTACATATACATATATTTGCAAGAACTGACAGAATGTATATATTGGCAGAAACTGGTTCGGATACCATGGAAGCGAAGTTACGAAAATTTTCGACAGGAATGTCCGCGACGTCGGTTAATCCCACTATTATTACCTCGTATTATTATTCCGATCGCTCGCGGGAGCGGCGCGTAGGAACGGCCGGTGGAAATTATCGATGGTGGCCGTGCCGGCGTACCGAGGAGCTGTAAATAACACTTTTTATCGCCCGCGGTCTGGATTTCGGACGGGCGTAATCCCTCCGCCGTTTCCCTTCATCCGATCGGAGAGATTTATCTGTAAAAATTTTGCCGAAGAACAGAAAAAAGAGAAAACGCGACACACGCCGCCGCGCTCTCCTTACCGCGCGGGAATGGTGTAGTTCCCGTGTGACGCGGCGTCCGGGGACGCGGCATCCGGTCCCCGGTCCCCGGTAAGATTGCCGTACTTGCGCTTAAGGTATCCCTCGCAGCTGACTACGTGGCGGAATGTCGTGCCGGTAAGATGCTCTGGGTGATCTTTCTCAGGGCCGTATCGAGCGGGGCCGCCTCTCGTCTTCCCGATTTCGCTCTCTTCCTGTTTCACCTCCGCAAAGATCTGAATAATTTTCGTTAACCGTGCGCATCTTCTTTCGAAGTTCAAACATCTTATGGCGTCGATTCATTTGAACGGACGATTTATCATTGCGATACTGCACACGTTTCTGATGTAATCCCGGAAGATTCGAAGATCTCTCGTTACATTATATATACCCTCTTTTTTGTCCGATAAGAAAATTCGCTTTTCAGATTCAGCGTGTGTATTGTATAAATATTGTCTGTATAAATGAATGCGAACGGAAAGAAACGGTTTTACTGAAATATACAAAAATTAGATAAAAAACCAGATCTGCAGATAATTATGGAACATTAAAATAATTAATTAAAAGCATGCTCAAGCATGATAATAATATATAAAGTTTTGATATTCTAACTTGAGCTGTATAATTATTTCGATGATTCAACATACATGGTCTGTCCCAAAAGTGAAAAATGAGACTAATTCTGGAAAAATCGTTTTATTGAAAATACACTTAATATTTTTCAAAATAGGATCCTTGAGCGTCAGTACAGCGGTTCCAGCATTACTGCCACTCTTTATAGCAGCGCAGAAAGTCCTGACCGGACTTGCCTTCCAGAGCACTTGTCGCGGCTGCTTGGACCTTTTTAATCGTCCCAAAACAGTGTCGAATACCGTTTCGGGACGATTAAAAAAGTTCAAGCAGCCGCGACGAGTGCTCTAGAAGGCAGGTCCGGTCAGGACTTCCTGCGCTGCTGCGAAGAGTGGCAGTAACGCTGGAACCGCTGTATTGACGCTCAAGGATCCTACTTTGAAAAATATTAAGTGTATTTTCAATAAAATACACGGTTTGCCAGAATTAATCTTATTACTTTTGGGACAGATCATGTATTTTCAGATCTGTATTTAGTGTCAAAATTTTTAGATGCTTTGGCAAAACCGTTTCTTTTCGTGTAGCTAATATATATATATAAAAGATGTACGCATACATGAAAGAGGGAGGATGAGGAGATGAGAGGAGCAGCATCGCGTGGCATTGGCACCGGCGTCGCACGACGATCCGTGCAGCGGTTCGCCGTCGCGTCACGCCTGATTTATCGATTGACATTTTTTTCGGGAGATTTTTATTACGTTTTGATCCCGTAGCGCGGCATTACATTTAACCACCGAGCCATCCATCGCCAGATGGATGGCCAGACCGGCCCCCGGGCTTTCGGGTCCCCACGGCTTATTCTCTTCGGGCCAGGCCCGAGAACGTTCGACGCGTATACGCGTTCGTCGCCGAATTGTTTAATCAACTACCTTTCATTCGACTAACGTTTGCGCGACAGCATGATTTATCTGTCGCTTTGTTTTCATTATTTCCGATAATCCGATTAATCTTCCCGATTCTCTCTCTCTTTAATCTTACACACACCTTAATCTTAATATCTCCATACAAATGTTTCTTACCGAAGTTATGGATTAACACGAACACACGTACACACATGCACACGTTGCACTCTACGCTATATACACTGTAAATAATTTAAGTAACTTTCGAAACTTATAGATGTAAGTGTTACATTACGCTCGCTAATTCCATGCTAATTAGAAGCAGCCACCTGTTTTCACAAAACAGGGAATCGATTGCGTTTTCGCAGCTCACCGTCCCGTCGTTCTCCTCGCACTTTCAAAGACTCCGCTCGAACGTGTTTGATCGCTTGTGTTATTTAACTTCTATTTACCGCGTACGGCGTAACTCTTTCTTTGTTAAAGAGATAGATCGAAGCGAAAATCAACGTGCTCGCTCGGCGGCCTCGATTATCCTTTGAAACGTGACGGTGTCGAGTCCGGCGAAGGGTCTGTCACGGGCCACGGGCGGAAGCGAGCGGCGTCTCCTTCGTCGCCGTCGCCGGCGGAGTATATCGTCGAAATAATCGTCCGTGGTCGGCGGATTCACTTTGGCGTAGTAGAGAGCCGCGAAAGCGCTGTAGATCAGAAGAGCCGCGGTCGCGAGCTGATGCAAACGCGACAACACGTATTTGAATTCGAAGTCATCATGGGTTACGTTGGAATAGAAATCAGGTGCTCGATTGCCAGGATTACCTGAAAGACTGCCCAGAATTTGTAGCTTCCCTCGTTTATGAGAAAATCGTAATAGCCGGCCCAATAATCAGCCTTAGGCTGATCCATCGCCTTCGTCTGACCGTTCTCGTCGTCATGCATGTCTTCGTCGTGATCGTCGTTTTGATGGTCGGCGTTGTCACCCCGAGTATTGTAATCCCATCTGTACGCTCTGCTTCGTCTGCTTCTGTGGAATAAAATGTGACTTATTGTTAGCGGTATGATAAATTGCTAAACTTGCCAATTAATTCACGTTGATTTGATCTCTTATTTTATGTTTTTTTTATACATTAAGAACTAAAAAAAAAATTGCGCTTTTATATTTCGATTAAAATTAAACATTAGGATTGCAGCAAAGTCCTTTTTAGATACAAAATTTATTGTCCTTTTTATAATTGTATGCGTTGCGTAATTTGGAGAAACGATTAAAGAATCAGAATACACATATGTATAAAATATATTAAATTATAATGCATATACATTGAAATATAACATGTAAAATTCTCTTTTATTATTATTTGATGCGAATTATAGTTTGCTTAAATGGTCAATAAAAATGTGAATTCACATATTTACCTGACAGATTGCGGGATCATAGCTAACTCAAGGTTTTCTTTAGGTGTTCCTGTTTTCGAAATCGATCCTTCTGTATTCCCCATACTCATTTCGCCAGAGGCATGATAAATGCAAATCGACAACAGAACAAACTTGCAGACTAATCGACTGTTTATCGATTCTGTGAAATTAAAATATTATATTTATATACGATGAAAATTACGTTATAATCTTTAACGAACATGTGAGAAATACAGTGATAGTTCCCTAATAAATAAATAAAATAAAATATTAGCAATATATGCTAGCGGTATACTAGAATAGCAGGTTCGAGTAGAATATTGCGGCAGATTGACATTAACTACATACTCATATTAAACTCGTATTCCGCTCGCAGAGTCTGCCGACATAATCCGACAGCAGATTAGATTGTCAGTAGAATCTGTCATTCCGTAACTATACAAATAAAATATAAATCTCATCGTCGTCATTTAAACGATTATGAAGTGACAGACTCCGCTCTCGGTTTCCGCAGTCAATCTGTCATCATATCTTAATAGAGATTTCACAGATCTGCTACAGATTTCTGCTCTGTCGAATTATTTATGGCAGATATTTTGCAAAATTCGCTTTCGGCAGATTTGGCTATACGTGAATTTCGTACGCGACACTCGTATCTCCTTAATGCAAAATAATACTGACCCATGTTAATCCTTAACATGTATTGCACGGTTCGTCTTTTGACACACATGACAGACACAATGTCACCACTTCAACAATCGTCACACGCTAAACTCTGTCTCGCGCGGTAAAAGTTCGGCATTTGGGAGTAGCGTGCTGGCAGAAAAGCTTCGAAGTGAAAAACCCTTGGTCGTCCGAGGTACTGAATGCGCAATTCTTGGACCTAGTTTCAATAGCAGCTTCGTCCGGTGTACGCGCAACGGTAACTGTATCGACGGTAACGTTAAGTACACACAAATCCCTAAGCGCTAATTACTCTAATTGTTACAGATCTCTTGCATCGTCGCTTACAAGCCGATTCCGTCGAAATGCTCGGTAGTCACCGAGTTTCATTGATCGCCTCTAAATGGCGCGTCGACGTTATCATTTATAAGAAACTAGTGATTTCTAAGTTATTGTTAATTGTTGTTTAAGCTGTACTGTTCGACACTTGTCAAATACTTGCGGTTACACTTTAAAAACGTTAATGAAATTCAGCGAAGAATAGGTCATAGGCCGTGTTATCGTTTAATATTAGGCTGAGCAGACATTTTGCTGTAACTGGACAGAACTCTCGTTAAATCATTAGCATACTTTTAGGCAGATCCCGTTGAAACGATATTCTAAATCGGCGATAATTACATCGTGCTTCTCTATTAACGATTGTTTGCGCGCGCGTTTAAACTGCACATATAATCATGTTCTATAAATTATTTTAGCAATGTACATTGGATATTCTATGTAGCACGAAAATTCTAATATGTTACGGAATTAAAAAATGAAAAAGAACAAATTTAATTGATTCGGATAATTTATTCAAAAATTAGGAAGTGAAGAGTCAAAATGATTTTGAAAAACTAGTTCTCAAATTATTTAATTATTATTATTCTTTGTAAAATATCTGCGAAGCAGATTTAAGAATTAGTAAAACGCATCGTTGTGATGACAAATAAATTCATCAATAATGTCGTAAGTACTGTGTTTATTTTTAAGTAAATACAGAAATAATGAAAATGATTGTATCGTAGCTAGGAATGCATATATATAAAATTTATTTAAATCCATATGATTTTAAGTCTAATTTGTAACTTTCACATAATTATCATATATTGATTAACGTGATTGTCTTATTTATGATAAATTACGTATAAATAATGTATGGGTGTATAAAATAAATAATTATTGTTTATTAAACGTTCTTAACAATGTTTTACGTACGAACTACTTATCGCTATACTCAATCGTTTGTATTTAAAAATAGTCGAATGTAAGTATTCCAGCGGTAAACAATTATTAAAAATATATTTGACTTTTTTCTCGATACTTTTTTTCAGCGACAGTTTACACAAGAATTTTCACCGGACGTTTCAGCGAATCGTTCCAGTCCTTCGAGTATCCTTTCGGTAAATTGCCACCATCCTTCGCTAGATTCGCGTCTTCTGCGATGATTCACGGCTTCCGCCAGTTGAGCCGGAAAATTGATCTTGTGCCGGGCGACGCTCTTCAGTACGAGCGCCGCTATGTATATGATAAAATAGATGCTAAAGTACAGCGGTATGTACCAGAGCTTCTTTCCGATGAAGTAATACGAGTAGGGCCTCTTGTCGAGTCGCTGGTCGTTCATTTCCGGCTCCTCCGTCGTGGTCTTGGGATGATGCTCGTGATACACAGGTATGTGATCGTAGATCACGTCGTGATGAAAATCGTGATGATCGTGATGCTCGTACGTGTCCTCTACGAACGGAGGCGGATGCTCGTGATGATTCGCAAATTTCACAGGTTTCGATCCGTCGTTCTCGTACGAAGAGGCTATCTCGAAACCGGGATAGTCCGTCTCGTGCTCGCCGCTGGTGTGATACTTGCTCGGCGGCGGTTTGTAGGAATCCGGAATCTATACGCGATGAGAGAGATTCGAAGATGAGAGATCCCGTGAGATGTATGTGTTTGAAAAACGAGCGATGAGAAAAGCAATTTACACTCGTCTATCTGCAGCTGGGGGACTAATGACGAAATAATTCACACGTTTACCTGATCGTCCATGGGCGCAGGCGGATATTTGCTGATTATTGGTTTCGACATCGGTGATTCATCGTCGAAGACCGGGCCGGTACTCGGGCTGTACTCATATATCCCGGGAAAGATCGGGCCGAGAAAAGTGGAGGAGTTCATGCTCGGAGGGCTTTCCATCACATCCGACGTGATCGCTCCTTTCTGAGGCCTTCCGTTCGCCTGAGTGAAAGAGTCCTTGTCGACGAAGAGTCCGGCCGCGGGTGGATTGAATCGCTGCTGAATTCGCATCTTGCTCGCGTCCAGTTTGGCTATCATTTCGCGATCCAGCGTCGAGTATCTGTATACGCGGACACAATAGGCCATTAGGGCCATTAATAGCAAATGTTTCGCCGTTGTACGTTAACATATCCTGAATTTACCTTGGACCGACTGGATGATCGATCGCTTCGCCTTTCTTCAGTTTCGTGGTCCCGGGCGGAACGTACACGGGCGACGCTGTGATAACAATGTCATTTATACTTCTATTTTCGTTCTCCGTATTGCTCGTATTGCTTCTCGCTACGGGCCTAAGGTGCACAGACGTTGCCTCACATTCGATCCTTACGTAGAATATCTCAGGGACATTGTGTTCGCCTACCGGTAGTCACTACCGGTGTGAACAAAAAAAATTTATCTCGATGTTACGCACCTGGTGATCCACGGGAAAGAATCGCGAGCGCTTCTTCCTGGCTGTCCGTTTCTCGATACTCTCGCGTATGACGTTACTTCCGATGACAGCGTGGCGGAAGACAGGCGTAGGAAGAGAATCGAAATTAAAATACGTAACATGCTGATATTCAAAGATGAATGGCCACGATTCTGGAGCGAGTGTCCTCTATATAGACTTGTAACTGTAACTACCACTTGAGCGATCGCGAATTTATTGTCCGCGCGCGCGTCCGGCATTGTTGCGCGCAACATTATTTTGACTGTTTCGCGTCGTACAGCAATGCATTCGTCATTAAACATTGTCCGTCTCGCAGACGGGATGACGATAGACTGCAACAGTTGATGCTTATACGCTATTACAGAGCTATTTTGCGACAATTTCAAGACTAGCGCAGACAAAACATATTCAGCCGGCGCAGCTGCGCTAACGAGAAGAAATGACGCTTTACAAAATAGCTCTAATTTACTTTGCAAACCGTAGCAATCCGTTATGAGTTGTGTTGCGAATAAACAGATTGTCTCCCGTTATTGACATTGGGAGGAAGAGTTCAGTATCGATATATTTTTATTAACAATAATCTTGAAAAAAAACCGGTATATATACAATTTACATTTCAACGTTTTTCTTTATTTTTCTAACATACAGTAAATTTCTAGTCAACATTTATAACAATGCAAAAATATAATACATGCAACGTTAAACAGGAAATGATATATTTACAGTACTACAAATATAAAACATTTTTATCAATAATTTATTGCATACACATGATCTCTCAATGTACAGAATCGTCGACTTCCGTATTTTTAACATAATTCTGTTTTTGATACAACTATGCATGTCTTTTCCTTTGCTCCCATACTGGGAGTTTTATATTTTCTACACAACTGTGCGCTCGTAAGCGATTACATGCAGAATGAGAAAACGAATCAAAAAAAGAAGGTATTAAGTCTGTATATATATATATTCCGCAATTAATATCATAGGATTTTTCTATACATGTGCCATTGAAAGAAACAGAGACTAAAAGGAAATATTAATAATAGGAAGATTGTTTGAGCATGGTATATTGGGATTACGGAAATTTGTCTGTATTGTAGATTATCCTGTGTGATTTACATATCACTGAAACTACTGTTAACGCGATTTCTAAAAATGCTGGATATTATTTCAGATCTTTCTTCAATTCAATAGAAACTTAAATAGATTACAGCAAATAAATTTTTTTATTTTAGTTCTTTCAGATAATTCAGATTTTAAGTTTAAAATTTATTTTTTTCTTTCGGAGCTATGTAAAACTGCTTACGCTGTTATTACATTCAGTTCCTTACCTGACTATCGTTAAACCAGAAATTCTCAGGAATTCACCTGCAAACTCAATCGATATGCTTGGCATTTTGCGATATGCTTCGCTCGTTTTCCACCGTGACTTTACTTTGATTTAAATTGTCAGTCTCAAAATTCGGATTAATAAAACAGCTTTCCTGCGTATCGCTTTCCTTAGCCTTTGTTTGAATCACAGCTTTTGTTTCTGATTTGTCCTCAGATTTTCTAATTGAATTTTGTTCAATTTCGTCAATATTTTTAGCATTTCTAATAGCTTCGATCTCAGTTGACTTCAATTCATCCACTTTTTCGTTGTTTTGTGATTCTTCTTTCTGAAATCCTTTATTATCGTTTTCCGTCGCGTTGCTCTTGTCATCAATTCGTTCACCTTGCGACTTTTCGTCGAGACTAATATCGTTCGTGTGCTTCTCGGGGCTATCTCCTTTGTTAATATTTTTCGGCTTTTTCTTGACGATATCGTTACCTTCGAGCTGAAATCGCTTCTTTAGATAAGTTGCGTTGAATATGAAATATACTATGCCGGTCAGTAAAGTTACCACAGCGAAAATCTGATAGGTCGGTCTGGTACCAAAAGCTTTCATCAGGTAACCACCGATCAAACTCCCAGAGCCTTTGCCTATAAATATAAAAATCAATATACAAATTTCTAATACAAAATAATTTATTTATTATTTCCAAGAAATAATTGAATGAAACTACCAAGAATACGTACCAACTCCGTAATAAACGCCACCGAGCAATCCTTGTATCGAGCTGTCGGTAGACGTGGTTGATAATTTTGCCGCATAAGTGACGGCCGCGGTGAAGCTGAGAGATGTTGTAACCGACTCTAATGCCTCGAAGATTAAAGTAAGCCAAGGATCGTAAATCAAAGAATAGCCTGTGCAGGAAGTACTTCATTATATCTTTAAACGCGCGTGTCCACGTTTGTCCGCGCTGTCAATTATTTCGCACCGTTATCATACTCACCGCAAAGCCTGATGGCGTAAAACACGAAACCTATGAAAAGCACGTTCGCGTGACCAATCTTTGATATTATCGGCCCCGAGAGTGCCAACAACGGTATACCGGCGATACCGCCTACCGCCACCGTGATACCCATAAGCGATCTAGATCCACCCAGGTCCTGGATTAGCCAAAAGAGAAACGACTCGATGTACCCCCAGGCGGTTCCTGTCGAAGTCTTTCTTTCTTTTAATCTTTTCTCCGAGTAATTTGTCGAAAACACCGATAGAAAAATTCAGGATCGTATTGAATATGTAAGTTTGGTAACTTACCGAGCACGAAGCAAGCAAGGAAGAGTACCGCAGTTTCGAGGTTTCTCAGAACGGTAAAGACATCGCGCACAACGTTCCTAGCAGGTACCTTGAATTCCAAGTTGATCATCAATATAAGAATACCTGATATAAGCTTCAATGCTGCGTAGAGGTAAAATGCTGGTCTGAAAAATTCGTTTAGACCTTTATTAACGATTCAATAAAGTTTAATCTTATTATAGAATCAAATATATAAATATGTCTCGAAAATAACGATATAGAAAAATTTTTTCTATTTTTTTAAATTTACTTTGGCGCGTGAAATCAATCCTTTCTGATTGTGTTATCAGTTATAGGACATCTTATAAATTATGACTAATTTACTCACCTAAAATCCGTATATCCTTTACCCTTGCTAGCGTAATCTATGAGAAAACCTGATAAAGGTGAGGAAATCATGCCTCCTATACTGCCATAAATTCTTTGAAGACCGTAATCTGCCTCCTGCTCTCGCAATATCGCTATAACAGCGCCTTCAAACATGGCAAAAGATGTACTGCCAATAATACCTGAAACAAAGAATTTTACATCTTTATTTTGTGATAACGTTGAATAACTATTACACAATTGAAAAAAATATTGTAATTTTTTTATGCTTAATATAATTACAGTTTAGATTTTTCTATAATAATTTGAATATAAATTTCTTAAAGTTTTGACACGATAAAACATTTTGGTCGGTTTGTGTTCAGCATCAACAACACTATTAGAAATGATTGTTTCCTTTCTTGAAATTGAAAAAAAAATTATTTCCTGTTGAACTGTGTAATGATTAGGGATTTATCTTTATATTATCTTGAGAGATAGTTGGAACATTGAATATGTACCTATGAATACTCGAACGACGAGATAGAGCCAGAACGTTAGCTTTATGTTATATTCGATTTCCATATTCATGTTAGAGCACACTGCGTTACGAGGTAAAGTAACTATGCATTTCTTCCTGCACTCGTTTGTGCTCAGGACTCGCTTGGTTGCTTCTAGATTCGCTTCGTGATCATAGAGCCGCACTTGTATCGTAATTTGATTATTTATAGAATCTGGATCATCGCAAATGGGTTTTTGAAAATCTTCTCCTGCCCAGGATATTTCCTTCGTCAAATATCTTTGCCGTTCCTCTCGTAAATCATCTTCATCCGGTTTCAAACTTTTTATTTTCGATTTGTACAAATGATAATTTATCGTACGGTTGACGTTATCCTTTAAAAAAATATGACTACTTGATCTTTTCATTTTTGTCTTTTTTTTTTAATTTTTAATTACGAAAATATAAAATATAAAAATGGCGAAAATTTCCGGATTATTGCCAATCTTTTGATATTTTCGGATACATACGAATATTATTATGTTACGAAGTATATTATTCTTCTTCTACCTTCGATTTCATTAAACTACCAAACGCGCATGTCGTATAATTTTTGTACATTCTATGCGTTATTTCGGCAGTAAAGCTATCAGTATCTTGGACATGCCCCGACGGGGACATACATGAGAAATACGAGTCCATTTGGTCCGTTGGGAAAAAATAGTGCGTTTTCGAAACCTGTCGAATGGTAGTCTTATAAAATTCATTATTTTTTAACTGTCGATGTTCCTTCATATCTTCCTGCTTAAAACTCTGTAATTAAAATACAATAATATTTATTCAGTATCGTAATAATATGATTGCGCGAAATACGCGGTATACTCATGAAAAGCATAAAAATATATAATACGAAAAATTGTACGATAATACTTTAAATTTTGAGTTTTAAGCTTACGTAACGTTCGATATTTTGCGATCTCAAAATTAATAATGTCAAGCTAATAAAATTTCTTTTGGACATTTTTTTTTTAATGGGCAGAAAGTGATATACAAGTAATTTTAACTGAAAGATTAAGTAATGCACACATTGCGCTATACCGTTTCTTCGTGCATTGACCAGCAACCGCGTGTTCACCTTACTACACCTAAGCTCACCGCTTATCCGTTATTCGATATTAGGTATCGAGTATCCGTAACTCAGTAACAGGCAGTCTGTTAACATACGTTCAATGCACAACGTACCGTTGACAAGTCGCTCTGCGCAACGATATATTTGTGCGAGGTATTAACGCCGGTCTGAAAATTGAGATGTCGGACCGTATAAAGCCTCGATTTCAGAATCTGACTTTGATCCGTCTCGTTGCTCGTTTCTACGTGACACACGAATCTGCGCAATAAGAAAAAAAAATCGCTAATTTTTGAGCTTTGTCCAGAGCATATACGCGGTTTTTAGATAAATGACTTTAAAGAAACCGATTAAAACGTCACTCTTTGCGAATGTACGGAGCATCTATTATTAAAACACCATTATAGCTTACGATAAATAGTAACATTCATCTTATTCGGAGCTGAGTTGTTGAAACTACTTTGAAAGAAACAGGAAAACAGAATGTTCACGTTAATGATATATATATACATATATACACATTCGTCACATATAATTGTCATATATATATATGTGTTCATTTGACAAAGCGTTTGTCGCTGCGATACGAGATTACTCTATTCGTGATATAACAATAATTTCCTCAATATGCGTTGCGTGATTTAAATTAATGACAGAATACTTGATGGATTGCAAATGTTCTTCAAATGCTGAAATATCATATTTCTGAGGCAGAAATAACAATAGAAAAATTTACGACACGAAGTACAATTATAAAGGTAAAAAAAAATATATACGTTTTAGGCTCAATGTAGAGAAAGATAAAAAAATCAAAATTTTGTAATATTATATAAGTAATGTTACGTAACACAATGAATTTGCAAGTTTGCCATTCCTGCTACGAAGTTAATGACTATATAATTGCGATTTTTCGCGACTTACCCGCAACTTTCTACTTTTATAGCGATCTCCGATTCTAATTTCGTCTCACACGGATAAGTCTGGCTCATTGTGTGTAGTAGCGATCCGTTTCTACCTTCGCAACCGAGGTCCATGATTACCCTCTCGGGGAAATGTACTGTCACTCTGCCGATGGGCACCAGTAATAGTAATAACGCCGCTAAGCCTCCAATCGCGGAAAACACCGACATCAAAATCTATCAGAAAGATTCAAAAATCTCATACGCCATTCTAATTGACATATATGTATCTAAGTATGCGTGTAGATATTCAAGTAGTAAGGTGACGTCAAAAAAACGTTTTAATAATGTCTCTAACGTTAATAAAAGGTAACATTATTTTACGTCATTTGACATCACCTTGCTACTTAGGTGGTAATAGATGATATAAGGAAATAAAATAAGGAAATAAAGGCAGAACGGTAAAGGCGTGGAAAATTTGAATGGTTGAAGAAAATATCTTGTTCATATATTGATATTTGGCATTATTTGGCAAGAAAAAATTAGTTAACTCACTCTGAAATTTCCTATCCGGTCGGCTACCATACCGGCAAGCGGCGGCATCACCATGGCCACGACAGGAGTGACGGCACTCATTATCGCCGTCTCTTCCACGTTTATTCCCAGTTCTCTCATGTGTATGGTCAAGTACGGATACAACACGTAAAGTGCTAAAGCAAAATCGCAGCGAAAAAACTTGTTACCGTGGCGGAAGAATTATTTAAAATTTTCACTTGCAATTGATTATTTGATTAGAGTGTCAAGATAAAACAGAAATGAGAATACGGTGTCAAACATTTGAAAATTGCTTTCTAGATATATTACTTACTGGAAGCTTTAACGAAAAATATTAATTTCAGCGGCATCAGCTCTTTTGATTTGAAATCCTTGCTGATCCTCCTGAAGAAGCTCTTGGGCGTTATCATTTTGATTTGTTCCTTTCTTGAACTTGAATTGACGTCGTTGAATTATTCGTAAACGTGAAACGTTCAATCTGTATTGTGCATATCTTCGCCGCACGTCACTGTTCTCTACATTTATCGGATCATTGAACAGATTTTTCAACAATTCTCATAGCAATTTACAACGATTTTGCAATAATTCTATTTAATTCATAACGAAAAGTTTTAGTAATTAGACGTAATTTGGTCAGTCGATCCCATCACTGTTATTGAAATGTACACGGCACGGCATGACCATGGCACAAAATACCGTCGAGATATACGAATGTCATGTCTTTTACATAACGGTTTTACAATGGCTTTACAACTTTCCATGGCAATACCTGCCTCATGGCATACATACAACAACTTCCGACTCATTGGCGTAAATAAACGTGAAACGTGTTCACCGTATCCATTGATTGAATATACGAAACACTTGTTATCAGGGGAAATTCAATTTCCGCAAGTCTATCTGTCAACCCGTTGTAAAAGAAAATACATTTTGTGTTCAAAAGCGGGACTTCAAATATGACAGATTGTGCAATCTATATCAGTATATTATTATTGTCATTTTTTCGAAGTAGTACAACTGCAGTACGGAGAATAAACTTTTGCAATTGCTTCGTCGGTATCATGAATTACGAGTGGAGCATTATAATCAACCTGAAATTGCTCGTAGTTACCGGCGTTGGGAGCGAGCATCATTATTGTTTTAATTGCATAACTCATGCGTCGCAGGCCTTGCGGAAGAAGGCGAACATTACTGTCTCTTCAACAAATCATTTAAGAATGCGATTCAGATTTCGAGTCTCAATAAAATTTCGAGAACAATGCCTTTTTTAATATGATTTGATTATGATGTTTATGAGTAAACGTCATAATCAGTCTCTCAAATATAAATTTACAATAAAACGGTATAACAAAAAATAATTTTTTAATTCTGAACGAGAAAATATAATATTATTTTATAATATAGTATTATTTTAGATTTTATAACAAATAAATATAATAAATAAAGAGACTTCAATCTAATAAAACTAATGTCTTATCAAATATTAAAAAACTGCAAGAAATAATTGCGCTTTTCTCTAGGATTCTTTTTTGTTAAACTGTAATTAATGGTAAATAATTTGAAAATAATGAAATTTTTAAATATGTAAATATCTAGTCTAATTTGTTAAATTATTTAAATGTATAAGAATCTTAATAATCTAAAAATACGAGAAAGTTTAAAGAGAAATTCGAGTGTTTCTAGAGTTCGATACACTCAAAATTTTATGTTCATTTTTATGAAATGTCTCGTAATCTACAATAAGCATAAATAGCAAATAAACTTATAAGAAAGATTTATGTGCGATTTAAATTTTAACTAGCCTCTATCTATGGAAACCATTCGCCAAGTACTTAGCAATGCTGAGCAGACGCGCGTTCCCCATTCAAGGTTTGACACGTTCTAAGGATGGAGGATTGTAGACGTGCATAGAACCGTGCTTCAAGAACAGTTAGAGTTTTCTCATTGGCAGTGAATGTTAGATAATTTTATCTTATAATACATCAAAAAGTGGCAAGCATGTGTCTCGTAATTTGATTGGATTATAATGCAACACGAGAGAGAAAAAGAATCTTCTAAAGAATTATCTTCTAAAGAATTATCTCTCTAAAATATTTTGAAAAAAATTCCTCGAAAAGCACGTAACAAAAATGTAGTAAAAACATTATTTTTTGCACTATATAATATATTATCCGATAAAAAAAAGTGTACGTTGATGAACAATGTGCGATTTTGATAGGCAATAAAGATATAAAATTATACTCGTGCCAGGACAGATTTTTAAAGCAAAAATGTTTTTTTTTACGTTGGAGCGTACGTGTCTGTAATAACACATGTACTTACATTATAGCACCGCCTTATTGTTTCATAACGTTGCAACGTACGCGAATTGTTCTTATTACGAAAATGTCAATACGCGCAAGAAGTTATGAAACAAAATGACATTTTGAGATCAATTGCCTTTGATAAGACATTCCAACTGATTACATACCATAAGGTTTGAAAAAAAAGAGCAGGTGATTATTTCAAGTTATTTATATATTTCGCGCAATTATAATATGTCAAGTCATGTAAGACTATAATTGCAACACTAGTATAAGAAACTGGTAAAAGAAATGACGGAGAAATAAATCACGAAGTAGAAAGCGACGAAGAAAATGAGTATAATAAATTGGCGCACGCGTGTCTTGATGTGTTACCAAAGATTTCTGTAGAGAGCAAAAGCATTATTGTTATAAGGATTCTTATGAAAGCACGCTATTCAAGTAGCCTTGGATCTACGGGAAAAATTTTCAGTTGATTGTCATTCAAGTGCTATCGTCGCGTCGAGATCATAAAGCAATTACTTGATTCCTTTTTAATTCGTGTTATAAATCTCTATGATATTTATAGTTAGCTACAGTACACCTTTATGTTACGAATATTACGAAAAACGTATATTGTGTGGTAGCCGCTGATTTTTATATAACTCTCTTTGTTAATCGACAAATATTTTAGTATAATGGAGATGAATCGAATATACAGAAATCAAGTAATTAATATCTTCTGGTCGAATGTAAAATCCCCATCAGGACTATATTTATAAATAAATTATAACTATTACTATTAATACTCTGTAATACACGCGTTATAATGTACCAATATATCGCGAATCATTAAATATTATTAAAGAATTTAATGCTATTCTTGTTCTTCTAAAATATTCGAATATTGCATTGTCTTTCCAAATTATTTAACATAATAATTATATACATGTACAAGTTAATAACACCGTTGTGATCGCGACGAGTAACATTGAAATGTTTTAATTATTATTTGCTATCATTTTTAATGTAAACTTAACTTACATTCACGAAGCGTTTTGTTGCCAACAATAAGACATCGTTTCCCAAAAATAGCAGTCATAAAATGCCAGGTGAGTCGATTGAAACGGAAGATACCTGAGCAGTAATTATAAGTAATACTTCCGTCTCTCGTTTTAAATCTTGAGGTAAAAGTTCGAAGTGTAATCAGGAAAACTGTTTCGGAGATACAGTATGATATGTCAAATAAGAAAAAGGAAAAGAATTGGAGAAATGAAAGAAAAAAAGATCGGAAACCGTATGGAGAGTGACGGATCTTCAAAAAATACCGGCTGGATCCGTGCGGCGCGATGTCATGCGCAATACTGGCATCTGGGCACAAGTCGCCGACTTGAGCTCGGGAGAGGAAGGAGCGTATTTCAATACACCGATCCAATCTAAGTTGCGACGAATCACCTCGCAAGCGGCAAGGATATGTGTAACCGAAGAGTGAATTTTCTTCGACTTGACTCAACATTGTATTGTGTTTACTCGTAAAATAGAACAGACAATGAACATGTTTACAGAAATAAAAAATACAAAAATTTGATCAATTTTAGAAAAACTGGGACATTTGTAAGCAAATAGGAATCACCGTTAAACGCAAATATCTGTGCGGTATCAGGCTTTGAATACCTGTTCTTGTAGATGCTGTTTGTAAAAATCACTATAAACTATATACTAAAGAGATACTATTTCTCCTTAGTTAAAGAAGTTTTTTTCATCTATTAATATTTGAGAGCAGTATTTAATATTTTCGAAAAAACATATTGCAAAGAATACATATTATTTAATACTACATCGGATATTACTACATCGCACTTGCGATTTGTATTTATTTATAAATAAATTTGCTACTGCTTTGCGGAAGTATTCCTTCAATAACTGAATAATCTAAGCGACAGCCTATAATTTTAAGATAATAAAAAATACTCGCGTACGTATGTTTATGAATAGTGAATTTATGTCTTTGTATTTATCACATTATTTAATAGTTTGGATTATATAATTATTTCATTATACAATTATACAATTATTTCAAGTAAAGTTTTCCGCATTCTGCGGTAATCATACCATTTAGCATTAAATCGCACAATATTCTTCAATCCGTAATCCTTTATCAATAGAACCTTACTGAATTAAACAGTATCGTGAGAAAATCTCTTTTTCTTCCCCTCTCCTGATTTGAATGCGATGGGAACGGATCCATCTTTGCAGTTTTACATCGTCGACGGACTATACAGATTAAATCCTTGACACGCACCATTGTGCCGTTATTAAGCCACGATAAATCCTGCAGTTCTTTGAAATAGATGGTTGCTATAAACAGTGATGGTGTTCGTTGGTATGGAATCACAGGTGAATTTAACGTATTAACGGAATAACTGATTTTGGCCGACCACCCAAATAACAATATACAGTGTTGCAAATCTGCGGATAATTAATTGTTCCATTGTATGATGTGCGATACACGGTGCAACGATATCAAGTGTTGTGAACCGATTTTGAACGTGATCTTAATGCGGACGTATGATGCAAATTGTTGCAATATTTTTCTGGCAAATGCTACTATTTTGCTTATACTGGAAATATATATATACACACACATATTTATTATACTTTTGGTGTTTAGCTCGGATATTCGTCAACATATATTCGCATCACGTTAGTGCATATATATAAGTTTTGTTGTATACTCATATTTTATATCTTATATCACTTATATGTTTATTTTTTTGAATCTCCTTTTTGTCCGAATGACTAAATTACGCGTAAAAAGTGCGTTTGGAGTTCTAACAGATTGATTTGCTGAAGAAATTGAAGAATAATAATAAAAATCGGAAAGAATACGATTATGAAAAACTTTAAAAGGGATAATTTTATTGAAAATTAAATAACTAAGCGAAAAAAGACCTTTTCTTCTATTTCCACTTCTTTATTAGTATTATATAAGATCAAAAAATATTGATCGCTACGCGAGAGAGGAACGCATAATTACGCAAATACCAATATCTGCAGTAACCGTGTCAAAGTGGGACATTGCGAAAGGCTATAGCTTCGCGGCTCTAGCTCCGAGCCACTTCAGACGCCCCCCCCCCTTTCTCCGGAAGCCCTTACTCAATGGAAATATTCAGCGAGACGCATATTAAGATACACGAATATACATATGCATAGGAATGCACCAGTCTAAAATATTTTTCTACTTTCGAATATATTTATATGATAAATGCTATTTAATTATATTGAGATAAAAAGTTCTTGAGTAAATATGAAGCTAAAATAGTCATTATTTAAATGAACTTTAATGCATTTAATGTTTAAATACATTAAAGTTTGAATGAATTTTCCGATTAAAAACAATGCCCTTCGTGCCTATTTTAATCACTGAAAATATAAACGTTTATAAACGACAATTTTATATAAAAGTTATTACAACCTCAAGCGATTATAGAACTTTTATGTCTATAAATATGAGAATGTATACATTTGAGTTGATATTGTTTCATTTAAAAAATCTATTTATTTTATATATACATCAATGTATATAAATATTTTGAGTTTTAATATTTCAAATAATTTAATAATCGTTAATCTAATTATTTTTTATATATGCACGATATATTTGATTGTTCAGTTTCCATCGAGTATCTTGAAAAAATATTCAACCTGGAAAAATTCATACGTAAATTACAAGAGAAACAAGTGGCAAATGTGACTAAAGTTTTAAGCAAATGTGTGACTAAAGTTGTTTTTACCTCTAATATGCCGTCTTCCGGTAAGTCGGAACAGTGTATAGCGTTTTGTACTTTCGTTTTCCCATACTTGGCTCTAAGCGTATTCGGTCTGATTTGCCGCGCAATGTCCTGTATCAAATAAGTATGTCAATAACGCGGGAGCAAAGCAATTGAAGTGGTTTATACTTACCGGATCCATTGGACCGCATAAATTCCTGAAATCAGCAACGATGTCAGGACTTTCGTCTTTACGGCTCACTTCCACAACAATGCATGGACCAGATTGTAGTTCTGCTACCATCGCCTACAACAAGTGGTCATGTTAATATTTCCATCTTCAGAAATAATCATTTGTAAAACGAATACATAAAATAGATGAAAACATACAGTATATTCAGGAAGAACACCTTTGTATATTTCTAAAAATTCCTCCGAGTTAATTGGATTGACATAAAACTGTTGTATTGCAGTGATTATGTAGCCTGCTTTTTGAATGTCATCGATAATGGTACCTATATTATAAATTAAAATTGAGTGAAAAGAATATACATTAGATTTAGACAGAGGTTTTAAAATATATGAAAAATGCCATTAATCGATCTTTTACAAAATATATGAATATATATAAAATATAGATCAATACATTAATATATTAAGATGTTCAACTTACCAAGACATTTTTCCTGTACAGCATGTGGCTTGATGATGCAGCAGGTACAGTTTTGTAGGGTTGCAGTGTTTTTAAAGCCTTTATTTTTACTTTTTGAATTAGGAAAGAAGTATTGCAATTCCTACAAATGATCAAATCTTGTGTCAAGCAAGGTATCAAGAAATGCTTTTAGGTTAACTGTTGTGTTTTAAAATTTTTACCTGCATTGCTGTTTCGGTATCTTTGGATCCATACACAGCATTATGTATCTCGTTTTTTCCATAGCAAGCTCTTAATGAAGATGCTGCTGTTGAAAGAGCATGCTTACTATCTTCTGGGCCTGCTAGTTCTTGCCATCTCGTTATACCATTTCCTCCTAATAATTCTAAAGCAACGACAGGGCCAGAAATAAGATAATTTATAACAGACCTAAAAATAAATTTTCATAGCTACCAATATCCAAAATTTATTAAAAAATAACAGTTTGCTTTTAAGATCACTGTTAAAAATTCAAAATTTAACTTACGTCTTATCGACTTCGTCCTTTACCAGACAATTTTCTTCGATATCATTTGGAGTTAATCTTATCATTTTTATATTTGTGATATGAAAATCATAATTTACAATGGCTTTTAATATTTCACCCATTTTGTCAATAACATCTGGTTTCAAAAGTACAAAAACTCTGAAAGAAATAAAATCATATCAATTGAGTAAAAATTTTGCAATATACCAGAGAAATCATATATAAAATGATTTATTTGTTTCATTACTTTTGCATTTGAGTTTCTAATTTGGTTTTGGTACAGGCGTCTGCGTAACCCATAATTTTGATACATCTTGAAAATATTGTTATTACAGTACCGACGTAAAAATCTTTAGCCTTAATGCCTTCACATGTTGTTCTTCTTAGAAAAGTCTTCCTTGTTTTTAAGTCAAACTGAAATATAGTTCACGGAATATAATGGAATATAACAACTTTTGTTTGGCAATATGAAAAATATTTTATTAAAAAGTAAAACTCGATTCTTTAAAGTCAAACCGTATGATTTTTCTTACACAATATAAAGTCTTGAAAAATATTAATTTCTAATATATCTTAATACTTTTATTTGCAGAATGAGATGAATCAATTAATATAAAGAGAATACAATTATTTAAAAAATAATATAATTAAAAATGTATATATAAAATTATATATATTTTACATGCAATTCTTTATATTTTTAAAACCTTATACTTTTTTCCTACATCATTTGGAGTAGCAAAGATATTTAACGTGTTCAAGTTAGGTAAGACATCTTGTATGTAATATTAATTTGCATTAACTTGCACGTACCAATTCGACAGTATTATCAGATGGATAATAATACAGATAAAATTTCTTCAGCACACAAGCGACTTGGTCATACCATTCAGCTTCAAATACATATCTGTCGCCGTAATCTGCAGACATCTCGAAATTCACATATCCTGACGTATTGTTTTCAATGCTTGTAATATAATATGTGAAGAACTTTTAAAAGTGTATTTCATAAAAATTAAATGGAGAAGGTTATAAATTCATCACTTAAATATTCAGAAAAATATCAAGCCAATTGGAAATATAATTTAATTCGTTTTGCACATTTATATCATGTCTGAATACATCTTGTCAATACCAAAGTTAAAAGGTTTACAACGGAACGACAAGAAACAATTAATGTGACAGAAAAAACGCTCTGGAAAACTGTCAACAAGACAACGACGGAGATAAATATAAAACCGGTGTTTTTTGACATTGCTGGGCAACGCGCCTCCACGTTCACAAAATGTAGACTACATACCCATATTACTAAGCTTTCCAGTGGGTAACATATTACATCTACATATTTTTGGTTGTGGGCCGTGCTATGTCGATAAATGTCAGATAATGGAATAAAGATACAAATAGACAGTTCTTAAATAGAAGACTATTTAATTAGCAATAAATTATAGTAACATTTTATTATAGATTCACAAACTCTTTTCTAATTTGACAAGCGATGGAGAAAACTGGAACATTATATAAGATTTTACGAAAGAGACTGACGTGACCATTATTTTTAAACTTTTCTCTGCTATCATAATAAAATAATTAAAGATAATGTTTAATATAGAATGTTATTGTATTTATGTTTATAATGTAATTATGTATAAAATAATAAAGGGTACAGTATATATAATTTTATTTTTTCTTTCGAAACTTTAATATAGCTGTTGCGAAATAAATTACTTAAGAAATTAGCTGTTACGAGAAAATAATTCGATCCGTATCTATTTTTGGTATTATACGCTTCTCATAAGTATTAATTTGAATTTTAATGTCAATTTAGTGGTTGAAAATTGATCAAGCGAGCCTTAGCAACCAAATCTCCAGCGCTAGGCAACGCACAATCGTTTGCACAAGACAACGCGCGCGTCTGACTGACGTGAACGCACGTACGCCGCACGCACGCACGCACGGCACGCATGCACGCATGTACGAGCGAACGAACGACCGAACAAAACAAAACGCGGTTTTGACAGCTCCGGCTGGTCTGGCTGGCGCGGAGAAAACGCACCTTCGTGATACGTAATCCCTGACGCGTGATCCACATTTTATAATTAAATCCGCGCCTCCCTCTCCCCCCCCTGTGTCAAACACTAGTGAATCGCAACCCTGTCTGGAACACTGGACGCATCCTAATTGGAATGTCCACATGAGGCTGCTGAAATTCTTGCTTCGTTATTTCCCGCCAGGTAAACAGACGACGTACAGCCGGGTGCGTTAATGACGCTGTCCAGTTACGCTCTCACATGTCCTTTTAAATTAATTTAATATACTTGAGAGAATACTACAATAATAGTATATATATAACTTGGGTTTCAATCCTTTCAGGTCTCGCTCTGGAGTACACGCAGGGCGGTGACATCAAGACAAAAATGATCGACTTACTGGACTTGTCCGCCGAGTAATCAGATCAGATTTAGCCTCTTACACATTTAGCTCTTTCTTAATCGCCGTAGCTCCGCTTAATTTTATATTTGCTTGTTCTACTTTTTTGAGTGTGAAACTATATAATACGTTTGACGTAAGACGCGTATCACGTGGAATATAAAGCCAGCAATTAAACAATTCACAGAACGGACGTAAGAGCATTAGCGGAAAGCATAAGAGCGGCCGAGCCCATAATAACCGAAAGTGTAATGGACCAGTTAGTCGAAACTCTGCAGAAACTGCAGGCTAAAGTTTGCGACACAAATACCAAGCGCTACTACAAATACAAAACCTTACAGACGCATCTTTTGCCAGTCACTAATGTAGCGCTCGATAAACTAGGTAAAAGGTACTCTACATTAAAATTGTCACTTAATTGTTAGCAGAAACTTGCGAAATTTACGAGAAGTTCCGAGGTAAGTAGTGTTTCGCGTTATTAAATCCCATAACGGTGTGAGGCGGTCGATTAGAAGTCTCACTAAAAAAGGGACAAATAATAAAATGTAAAAGTATGACTGAGAATAATTAATAGCAGCGAATGTATGATTCATCTGAAACGTGTACCGTATAATCCGTTCACGTAATCCGTTTCGATCGGCAGATGCCTGACGGGCAGCTATGACCGAACTTGTAAAGTTTGGGACATTGACAGTGGAGCGGAGCTTTTTACTCTCGAAGGCCATAAGAACGTGGTCTACGCCGTCTCGTTCAACAATCCGACTTCGTGAGTTTATTTCGCAATATAATCAGAATGTAGTCGCGGCCGTGTATCGATCTGGGATTGAAAGTAAGACACGTACGAGAACTCGTACGCGACTTACAGACGGCCGAGATCCTCCTTTTTAACGTATAACGCGCGTTTATATATACATCACGTATACAATAATACGTACATGCGCGACGGATTAAATCTACCTGTCCCGTTTTTTTTTTACCGTTTTTCAGAGACAAAATTGTGACCGGGTCCTTCGACAGAACGGCGAAGGTCTGGTGCTCGCGGACGGGTCACTGCCTCGCAACCATGTGGGGTCACGATGCGGAAGTGGTGGTGGCTAAATTCTCACCGACGCGATGCAAGCTCGCGACCGGCTCCATCGACGCGACGTCAAAAATATTCCATACAGAAACCGGTATTGAAAATATCGCAATGTTATCTCACATAATAAACGCGCGCGGCGCGCGTTTCGATTCGGCCAGCGCGCGATCGATCGGGCGCAACGTAACTACACCGTCGAATCCACTTCGCCTCGAACACATGCAGCGTGCAAACAATACGCGACAGCAGTCGACATATTCTTGTACAAGTATACTTATCGCTGTGTCCAATTATTGCCGGCTTTAATGTTATCACTGCGGCTGCCCTCGCTTTAATTAAAGCGAGCTTAAAGAGAGTCACTATTTAAGTTGTTACCAAGCTCTCGGTTGTCTCTCTGAACGGTAATTATTTAGACAATTTAGGATATTAACGAAATATCAATCGCGATTGGGCGGTGCAGGAAATAGCTTTAAATGGAAATGAATAAATACTTGCCAAGCATATGTTTTAATCTTTTTTTTCTAAATGAGCAATTAGATTAGATTGGACAAATTCCTGGTTTTGTTATTTAATCGCGATTTTTAAACTCAAGAATTCTAAGAACTACTATCTCTCCGCCTGAGACGGGTTTCCACGAACAAAACGCCGATATACGCCGTAACCTTTTTTATGCGAGAGACACGATTTGGATTCGGCAGGTCAGGAATTGGGTACGTTACGGGGACACACGGCGGAAGTTATTGCGCTGCATTACAACGACGATGGAAATCAGATCATATCGGGTTCCTTCGACGGAACCGTGAACATCTGGGATACAAGGACATTTGCGTGGGTTTCTCTCTCTCTTCTTATCTTACTTATTATCTTATCTTATTACCGTCTCTTAAGTATGACGTGACTTTACACAGAATTCATATTGCATAAAGTAATTGTCAATGTCGAGAATGATTGCTTGACATTGTTTTCGCCGAATCAATCTCTCACTTTTTTTTCCCCCTTATTGTTAGCATCGTAATGTAAGCTTAACGCAAATTAAAGTTGCCTTTTCTCGAAACGAAATGAAATTTGATAAAAGTATTTTTAACTGACACTCTTATTGTTAGACGAACGAGCGTGCTAATCGGCCATCGCGCGGAGTTGTCCAATTGCCTGTATAATTTCGACTGTTCGTTGATCGCCTCGTCCTCGATGGACAAAAGCGCGAAGGTGTGGGACGCAAGGATGAATTCCTGCTTGGCCACGCTGCTGGGACACGACGACGAAGTTCTGGATCTCGCTTTCGACAATAACGGCAAGAGACTGGCGACGGCCAGCAGTGATACCACCGCGCGAGTTTGGGATATAAGCAGCAATTTCCAACAGTTGGCTCTCGCGAAAGGCCATCGGGAGGAAGTGTCGAAAGGCAATTAATGTCTTATTGCAAACGGATGCTGCGCTTTTCATCTTTTCTATATATCTATATCAAACGTGTATAACATAAATTAAAATTCTATGAACGTATTTTCAGTTTGCTTCAGTCCGAACGGCCATCAACTTCTAACTGCCTCCTTGGACAGAACGGCCAGGCTGTGGTCCGCGGACGACGGCTCCTGCTTTCAGCAATTGAAAGGTCACACCGACGACGTTTTCGCGTGCGCATTTTCGTATACGGGGGATAGCATAATTACCGCCAGCAAGGACAATACCTGCACAATTTGGAGGTGACTCGATTGGTTTCAGGTGTCCGCTTAGCTTCTGCTCGTCGCTCTGTTTATCGTTTACATCGTATATTTTTATGTTATCTAAATAACGGTGTGCGCGCAGCCTATCGTTTTTCGATAAACAGACGAGCGAGCGATGATATCAAGTGCTTCCGTGTTCTAGCAGACAGCAACGTCAACATTTTGATAAAAGCAGAAAGAATATCTCCAAAAATAAAAAATAAAAAATTTTTTCAGTAAAACCGTTGCTGCCATAGAATATTTAATGTAAAAGTAAAGTTCGCTCTATATATATATGTATATATATATATA
>NW_012026859.1:335753-357663 GCF_000956235.1 Wasmannia auropunctata
AGAGAGAGAGAGAGAGAGAGAGAGCAAAACTTACTTTTACATTATATATTTAATCACTATCATAATTAATTATTCGATATTACATATATCGAAATAAGTAAAATTTGTTCTTTTAATAAAATAGAAAAATCCAACTGACAGTGAATTCGTAGAAACGCGAATTTATCGCTTCGTTAAAATAGTTTAGTCTTAACAAACACATTTTACAGTAAAACCATCATTACTTCGATGACAAAGTAAGAATAAATTTGTTATTATAATAAAATAATGTATACTATTTATAGACACAAAAAAAAATTATTATACCTTCAGCAAATAATCTTAATATTCCATTTTCTTTACATAATCGATGAGAGTTTCTCTTTTAATATAAAATTAGCCATTCAGCTTTTTCTCTATTTAAAATTTTTTCTCTTAAAGGCAGACTTATTTTATAATCGTTAGAAAAACACATTTAATTGTATCATATTATAAATGCATTTCTTGAAATATTCTAATAACCATATACCAAGTAATGATTAACATGACTAGCAAATATAAGTATTTAAATTTATTCATAGAGGTAGTTTAGATAATTAAATAGTAAGTCTGACTTACGACTTTAACTTAAGAACATTAAAATATTATCGATAAAAGTTATTTCAGAAATACTCGCTTAATAATATTATAACTAATTAATGTTATAATTATTTGGAAATTAATTTTATAGATATTATGTGTACATATAGATATGTAAAATCGAAATGTCCAAAACTTTGAAAATAACTTTATAAACATAGTTGTATATCAGTATTAATAAAATTAAAATGTTTATCTCTTCTAGATGTGCTTAGTCTATGTAGATAACATAGTATATTAATAGCACAGATAAAATGTATAACTCGTTGAGACACAAATTTAAATATTTATTAGGCAATAAAATAATAATTGCTTATATTAACGCATAAAACTCAAATATGTATATGTAAAAATTAATTTAAATAAAAATATGTTATAATAGATGTAAAAGAGATAATGATTTATACATATATATGTATAAAAATTTATGTACGATTATGTGTGTGACATATTATATATAATAAATCTAAATATATCCGTTATTTACGTATGGAGATGCGCGATGAAAATATTAAGCCTGACGTTACGCTCCAGCCAGCAGCGTGTAGTTATGTGTACGACATAAGCCCCACTCTGAAGCCAGTGACTGACTTGAGGCTACATCATGTTCAGTTAGTTAGCGAGCGCGTCCAAGGTAGTCGTCTCGAACTCGTGGACTCGTTCGCAACCAGCATACGCAAAGCGTAAAACGTAATGCATCGCCGCGAGTTTTTTGCTTTCTAAAGACAGAGACCTGCCGCAATGGATGTCACCTGTCGTAGCGGAATTATATAATCATACGGTGTATATCGATATGCGCCACAAAACTTTATCCTCGGTGTATCGGATGCAGAATCCGCGTTTGGATATTTTTTAGCACGGTAAGTAAATGCAAGATTATATAACGGTAAATATATTGTAATGATAAACGTTATCAATTGTAAATACATCGCGCATGAAATTACGAAATTATTGTAAATAAATTCTCAATTGTTAACATTTATCATTTAAAATAAATATTCAGCAATATTGATTGCAATAAAACAGACTCGATTTGAGTTTTACGCGTGTAATTTTCGAGCGCGTCATGTCAAACGTTAAAGAAGAAGGAAAGGAAGCGGCCGCATCTACCGTTTGGAATACAGCTATAACGACTTCTCGTCTTCGTTTTGTTCGTAAGCCTACGGTTACGTTAATTAATTATACAGGGATGCGAAAGAGACGTACAGACGCACGCAAATTAATTAACGGAAGCAACGCCAGTATCCATCGAGACTCATATAATTAGTGTCGTCAGAGTCAAGGAATCATCGCGGTACACGGCGCGCGATTTACAGAAACACCGACATTTCCTCTTTCCTCGCGTTATTTTTCAATTTTTTCGCGTCGCGTATGTATTATTTTAGAAGGATCGGAAAGAGGAAAAGGGAGAAAGAGCGATCGGTTGAACGATCCGCGCAACAATAAAAATTTTTATTTTGTGCCGGCACGTCTATTACTGAAACAAATGTTATTACTCGCGATAAAGCACGAATCCTGCGTGAGCACTTTCTCGATCGTATAAATTTGGAAGAAGTACGTTATAGCATCTTTTTTGCTGGCCTTTTCGACCGTTCGAGAAAAACGTTATAACGGTGAACGATGCATATCGCTTTCTTCGATTTCATTAAATTGATTTGAATTATGATATTTATTAAAATATCTGGCATTTGCGAATAATCCGGTATATTGCAAAATAACTTAAATGAAAAGAAATATCGTATCTTTTGAGAACGTGAAGAAAATCTTCATTTTTTAAAGCTAACATATTCGTCTATCTTTTTATGATTATAGAAATACGTGAATACTGTCAAAATTTTGGATGAAAATTATACAGAACGAAAGAAATTATACTTAAACAATTCAATAAAACATTTTGTTTATGATAACTAAAAGTTTTTTTTTATGAAAAGGGGCAAAAGTATTTATACACATTTATACAAGACTAAAAAATGATTGAAATGGATAAAGTAATTGTAGAAGACTATAATATGATGCAATAAATCATGTGAAAAAAAAAATGTGAAAAGATTGGAATAATCATATTAAACTCAAAGATATTCAAATGTCCTCGTGTTTGATTTGCGGTATCTACAATTAATCGATCGTACATATGTATATGCATTTTCCTTATTATTTTGCATTTTAAATAATTCATACCGATCACGACAAAATAATTGTAGACGTTTAAAGTTAAAAGAGTGACCATTTTTGCTATCTTATCTATCCAATCATAAAAATTCAGCAATTAGTTATACATTGCTTATGAATATGCGACCGCTTCACTTGCGAGTGCATATTGTTAAATTTTCGAGAAAACATATTTAATAGAACCGAAAGTTTTCCCACCAGCTGACCTATTACATACGAATATTGCATTCGAGTCACACAAAGATTATTAAGTCTGGACACATTCCGCGCAGGGTGCATAATAATTTAACGTGATGTCCATTATCCTGTTACTTCGATTGTTGTGAACATCATCACGCATTATTTGCACCTATCAACGATCATCCTACTAAGATGCTACAGTGACATTCAAAAACATCCACTCCCTTGACATATGAATAAGGATATTTTCGCGCATTAACGATATATTTTTTGATCATTTTATTTTTTAGCAACACGATATAATTAACATATCCGAGTAATATTTACACTTTAATTAATATTAAACAGTAAATTATAGTAAAATACATAAATTATAATAAAATAAACATATATTACTATTTTAATTTCAAAAATATATCTTACAGATTTATAGCATTGCTATTTTACTGTGTTTTTAGCCACGGGTATTTTGAGAAATGCGTGGTATAACACTATTTGCTGAATCGTTATTAAATAATATAATTATTTTACTGATAATATAATAAGTAATAAATAACATGACAAATAATACAATTATTTACATCAATTTATATATTAATAAATTTTATTAATATATAAATTAAATAATTAATGTAAAAAAATTATTTTACAGATTGCAACATGACAGGAATAGATAATTTAGGCTATGATGGCGTCGAGCCAAGGGTAAGTTAATGATATTAAATAATATTATAATTTTATTAAAAAATAAATATGCACCTTATTCTAAATTAATTTATCGGTATAAAATAAATTATGAGGATAACTTATAAAAATGTGATTCATAAAAATTGACTATCTGAATATGTCGTAATTAACATTGTAATATTTTTTAATACAATGATGTATGACATAATAGAAATTATTCATGAATTACATAAATTTTCGTTTTAAACATGAGCAACTGCTTTATAGGATATTCTATATAGGTACGGACATGTAGATGAATATAAGGAAATTTTTACACGAAGCCCTTGAAATGATCGAAACTGAGATAATTGAATTTCGAACGCACCGGGCGTTGTTATAAGAGTAATTTAAATGCTCGGACCACGTGGGTGGCTGGAGGGAAGATAAAACTGATTTATCTGAATTCTCGTCCCGTCGCTTTCGACTCTTAATTATTTTGCAGAGATATAAAATCGAGGAGAAAAAAAAATCACGAGTTCTACCGTAAATACTGCAAATTTAACGAATCACTGCTACTGCACAAATAAATAACTGAAATGCTGTTTATTTTTATATTTTATCGCCGAAGTGACATTAACTCTTAAATAAATTTCAAAATTCAACTGATTATTTCTTTTTATACATACGAGTATAAATGGAATAATTTACGAGATTTTGAAAGTAGTTTTATAAGATGATTTAAAATCATTATGCAAAACAAGAAAAATGTATATAATGTTTTCATCAACCTATCTTGAATTTTGTTTCCTACAAAGAGAATTATTTTATTCTGTAAACTATACGCGAAAAGAATAGATCTAATTTTATCCATGCATTATTTTTCTTTATCTTTAAATATCTATTTTTAAATACTAAATTGTTGTGTATTAATTCTCTATAAAATTGTTACTTATATCAATATAAATAATGTTTTTACTGAAAAAAGCTTCTGAGGAGTCAATAAAACTTCCTAAATTGTTCTTCAATATTACATCACGGTCAATATTACATTAAAAAAGATTGTCGTTATTCTTGGTCTTGCGCTCTTCTCTCTTTAATAAACTCGAACTTCATTTTAATCTTATGGACGATAAGGCAGGAGTTGCCACCACCGTATCCTATCGCATGGTGTCTCGAAAGAATAAACAACTGCCGTAACCCAGCGCGTTTTACCTGCCCCAACGGTGTTTGCGTTCGCGAAAATTTGCATCTGCATACTCTGAAAATTTGCATAAGTATATGTAAGGCGAAGCTGTTGGCAGGTTCGAGATATTGTCGCGCTTTTCTTTGGCCAGATAATATAATAATACGCAACCGCGCGTATTTTTACGAAACTTGTAGAAAATCCAGATTGTCACAGTTATATTTTTTATTCATCTCTCTTTCGTGCTTTCATAAAAGTACTTAGCATCGAGAAAGTTAAACGTTTGCTGTAATTTCGGTGATTACTTTTGCTGAGAAAGGACACGCAATGATACTTTCATTTTCCTTTGTTGAATCATTCAGCGCGATGTTTTTACAGAGAAATTCCCTCTGTTTAATCTGCGTTCGCATATGCGCGTCGATATTATTTCCGCAGCTGTTTTCCCCGTGGATTGATTGACTTTGGAATAGTTACTTTTTGCGATTCTGGTTTTTGCGATTGACGCCTCCGGACTTTTCCGATTGAACGGTTAACTGTTAATTTTCCGATGTAAACACTTATAAAATGGGATTGAAGTTACGAAGCACATATTTATTTTATCGGATTTCCTATCACGTGCGTTTCCGTAATAAGATGCGCGTTAGTGCATCAACACAGTTGCATGAAAATAGCGATTGAAACGTAGCAGGGTATACTATTTTCTGTCGCTTTTTTCCCATTAGAAAGTTCCGACGAAGCTCTTGAATAGGATAGGCTGTAGCGAAACGCCCGGTTTCGCTTTTCATTCCTATTGTAGTGCCTTATTTTCGGTAACATCGCTCGTACGAACGAAACGGTTTTATGCGGACTTAAAGCCCGGAAAAGCGTACCGAGCGCGATTGCACTGCAATTATGCGAAGTAGCGCCGCCCGTCGCGACGAAGATGTCGAAGAAAAAAATAATGATAGAAAAAGGAGAGTCGCAGAACGCGGAAGTTACGGCGTACTTCGACATTGTCTCAATTAATGGACCGTGCATGAAAGCTCAAAAAATTGTATAAAATGAAGGGAGATAGAAAAAGAGAATATACGCATGGCTTTAGTAATTTATAATTTTAAATAATCAGTCGATTTACATAAGTAGTTGAAATGATGGTTCTTGTTTTATGTAAGCCTTTTGATAATTTCTATAGAATAGTAAAAATACATTTAATAAAAGTCTGTTTATTTAATAAAACCGTACACGTAATTTACACGTATCCATAGAGCATTGCGGATATTATCCACTACAATCAAAATTGTAAACGCACGTTAGCATGTAAAAAGATATAATTATGGAATATTTAATAAAGTATTATGTTAAAAAACGCAGTTATATGTAAATTTATTATATTAAATTCATTATGGCAATATAATATAAGTATATGTACAAAATCTGAGAACGGAATCTGATGATATTTTTGGGATTGTAAAGAAATGACAAAGTTGATGAAAACACTGGAATAATTTCATATTGCCATTTATTTATAATGAGTTAAGTTCTAAAAGTAAAATAGTAAATGAGTACTTCAACATTAAACAATTCCTTGCAGTTTCTGTATAAGAATTTTTTATTCAGAACAAATTTTAATTTAATTCTTGAAAGAATCTGCTGCAGTATGTTTGTTTCTAATTGTTTAGAATATCTCGAGCTCTTTGTTTTAAATATGTACAATTTCTTTGGTAGAAAATATATTTAAGTATAAACGAGACTACGCGCAGCTAAAAAGAAAAATTTCAGACCATGTCATTTTTTTATAACTCCCCGAAAAAATTTACCTGTCAGATCCTGTATATAATCTAAAGTTAAAATTTCAGAAAGAGAGAAATTTCAACAGAGAGCAAGTGCACAATTACAGTGTCACATTGTTCCCTAATTGTTCGAAAATCGCGTGAAAAAAGAAATATTTGCTTCGGCGTTTGTTGTTGTCGCGCGTCAATATCGGAGAAAGTGTATGAGAGAACGGAGGGAGAGCGAGGAACAAGAACGTCTAAATAATTGACATCTGCTTCACGAAAATGCCTGTTTGTCGGCTGAGTGCCGTTTAATTTGCATTAACAAGCTGTTTGGCATATTCGCTTTGCATACGAACCGTAAATTGAGTTACTCCTGAATATAGTTGTTATAGAAATGCATCGGTCACGGGCACGCTGTATAAACGCTGTTGCGAAAGTTGTTCATTGATTAGAGGGGTGTACTTTCTACTAACTTTCTCGTCGTTATGCAGACCATATATGATTGTATTATATATATATATATATATATATATATACATATATAAATACAATACAATTACAGATATATCTCTCCGAAAAAAATTTTTCAGACGTCACGTCAATAGTCAGGAAAAATGCCTAAAATTTTTTCGCGCGGTAGCCTAGGCTGTCTGCGCCGTATCCGCGCTTTCAGCCGAAACGTAACGCTTCCAGCCAAAAAGGAGGAAATCTAAATGGCAAGCGGCGCGCTTTATGTCGCGCGCCGTGAAACGGCCTACCGGCTCTCTCGCCCGCGCTGGGAAACCCTCGCGGGGAAGAAAACGTGTGTCGGCATAAAGGAACGTACGGAATATCGAACGTGACGGTAGACGCGAGGCAAAGCTCTTTGGAGACACTCATTTTCATTTCGAACCGAGAAAGGACTGGGCGGCGAAAAAGGGGACGCCACGAAAGTATATTTCATTATATACGCGACTATACAGAAATCACCCTGGTTTGCTCTCTCTCCTCCCCCCCTCCCCCGCCCGGGTTGATGGATAACCATCGCGCGAGCGGGAAATATTTTGCGCCGCGCGTGTATAAGGGACCTTCGACTCCGATCGATACAGGAATCGACTGCAAATCGTGACTGATGTCAGTCATCTCACGAACGATACGCGGAATGCACGTATGTACGTACCAAATCATTCGTGGATTTTCCAGTCAGCCTAGGTTTTACGCCGCCGTGACTCGCATCCGTATGAGAGAATTAAAAGAGATGAGCGAGATGCGCGTATCAAGAGGCGCATACACACCGAGCGACTTCCGCGCGGTCAAAAGCAACGAGGAGAAACAGGACGCGTGACATTCACGACACGCGATACGATTTCGTGTGTAGAAAATCGGAATTCAGAGTTGGTCGTATAACTATCTTCTCTTAATACTCCTCCAATTTGTCTCCATGCTTTTGCTACGCAACAAACGCTTTTTAGGCGACAAATTATAAAATTAATAAAAGCTCCCCCACGCGATCCTCGTCGTCGTTGCTCGTCCGAGAGACCGCCCACGCCCTCGAGCACATCGACACAAGCCGTTGTTTGTCTATTGTCATAGGCGTCAGTGTACGCGTTCTGCCCAAATAGAAAATTGCACGCATCCCGCGTTGTCGCAAATTTATTCCGAGATACATTCCTTACTCTTCTCCTCAAAATTGCGCGCTTGTCCTCGAGTAATTTTCATTTAAATTGAGAGACATCAGTTCCCTCGATCGGGGATTCCCTGCGACACACCTGAGCCACGAGAAATGCCATTTGGAGCGCTTGGCATAAATTTCGTCAGAAAATTCGACGCCTATGGGGTCGAGACGATCGTCGTGAGAGACGACGTCCGCTCGCCTCCGATGTCTTCCCGACGTCGAGCGGCGGACCCATGCTCACGGCAGCCGTACACACTGCGAGCGGAAGCCATGAATCTTTATTAAATCCACGAAATTTATGTCGAAGCGGTCGCGTGGATTGTGAAACGTGCGCCGCGCCGATGGTCCCCGTAAGAGTATTTATTTTCTCCCTCACTCCCGCGCCGCCATCCCCTCGCGCGCGCAACACGCGTAATCTCGATTTGCTCCGCTCGGCCCGTTTACATTGTGTAATAAAATATGCCACTCCACGTACGTATATACACACATGTATACACGTATTACGCATAATGTGGCTCTTTCCTGTTTTTTTTCCTTTTTCATTTTCAGTGACGCGCGTCCGCCTTCGCCGAGCGGATAATCACTGTCCGCGAGGCAGATGGACGTGATATTTAATTTGATACGGTAAATAGCTGCCACCGCGAGGGCGAATATACCTTCCATTCCTGCGCACGCATAATTCCTGATTTAAAACGACAACAACACGATTCCGTTCGGCGCTCTGTTGTCCCGCTGTTGTTTCATCTCTGTTATCTCCTTTTTTTCGACAACTTTTGCAGGCACGCGTTCGCGGAATAGTTCAATTTTTATAACGAATACGCGAGGATATTCCCCCTCCCCTTGCTCGCGACGAGCTCTGTATTTTGCGCCAGCCTCTTTAAGAGGAGATATTATCATAGTGATTTATTTCGATCTTCTCGCCTCTCTACGTGCCGGCGTTATTGCTACCATAAATTTAGCCGCGTCCACGATGTTTGATATATCCGACCTGACCTACGGCTGTCTCTCAGTTGTCTATTCTCCCGCGCACTCTAAATTTCGGCATTTCCGTGAGAATATTAAAACTTCCCTAATCATCATCTCGTTTATTTCTTTCCATTCCTTTTTCGCGAATTTGTGAATTATCTATATTGTTCTACATAATTCATATAAATTTGTAATACTCGTTTTGTTAATTGTGTTATCTCTGTGACATATCAGACTTATCTCTCAGATCTGAGACATTTTGCCCTTGTTCTACATCGATTGTTCTTACAATGTTTTAATAATCGCGTACCGGCGGATGTGGTACACCGAGTTTTATGATAAAGATAGCTATCATTGGCAAATAATAAAAATTCAAATTTAAAGCCAAAGTATATTTCGTAAGATCCTTGTCTTTGAAAAATGTGAAATAATAAATCTCGAATGCAAAATTCTTTCGGCCGAGTCAATAGTTATCGATTTTGTAAACTTTATGAATTATTCATTCTGAATTTTATAGTGACTTGCTTACGTTTTCGACAAGCAATTTTAAATACTTGTCTACTTAACAAAGGTGTAACATTCACGGATACGGTAGATTAAATCGAGTAGATAATAAACACTATAGCTTTATGCCTTTTCTAATATTTCATGTGACAATTAATATTGATAATAATAATACTATGCTACAAGAGAAGTGTTATCTCTCTTTAAAAAGTGGTCGAGGTTGATAACGAGTGTTCATTAATTAGCAATTAAAACCATCGCCGGCAAGCGCGGGCAACGATGTCGGTCCTCGTGAATACACACGTCAAGCGCTTATTCGTCGGCTCGAGCTTCGCGTAAGGAACTTTACGTTATTACGCGAGGCGCATAAATTCCTTGCAAAAGCCAATAAACTTGATCACATTTAAATGACGGATGGAATCGGGTAGCTCGTACGTCTTGATGGCGAAGCAACAGCTTAAGGATGGTTTATAGCGGATCGGAGAAGAGTAAGAAGAAGAGTGTACAGCGTAAGTCGGAGAGGTAACGATAGGCGGGAAAGGGAAAGAGAGAGAGAGAGAGAAGGAGACCGAGAGGGAAAGGGAGAAAGAGAGACGAGGTAGGAGGGAAGGAGAAAAGGTATGTCTGTGATAAAAGCACGGGTGGTGGGTTGATAGTAGATAGAGAGAGAAAGAGAGGGGAGACGAGAGAAAGAGGGGGGAAGATAGATAGATAGAGAGAGAGAGAGAGAGAGAGGGGGGGGGTTGTCTATACCGTGTTTAAACTCAACGGGGAAAACTGTGAGAGCAGGAGCGCGAGCGCGAGCTTGAAGCGTGGGTGCGGACTTCAGTCGCGTGCGACGCGCGCTCTCAGCCGCTACGTGTTCCTCTGATTTCTAACGCCGCTGAGAATGAACGTGAATGCGAAGGACGCGCGCGTGAAATTGGACATATATTTACGGATTTATTAGAATTTTCATGATGACGGGTGTGACGGAATTAATTTTTTCACTGTAATAAATTTTTTGCGATACCAAAGTGTACTCGGAGTACTAATCGGGACCGGCGAGTAAATCGAGAAATGAATCGTGGATATTATAGCGATAAAAATGCAGCGTAAACGATAAAGACTCGCGGTCGCGGCACGTATCGGGAACGGTATGCTATTTTCGATTGGCTTTCGATTACGTGGAATCGAAATTGACGAGTTTAATGAGATGGAATACGAGTTTCGTAATGCAGTTTGAATGATGCCGGTTGAGAAAATTGTAATTAAAACTTCTCACAGACAGAAATTACTAAGAGAGAAAGAAAGCTGAAAAGAGAGAGAGAGAGAGAGAGAGAGAGAGAGAGGAAGAAGGGTGAAAAAGAGAAAGAAAGAGAAGAAAAGAGGTGCAAGACGGAAAGTAGAAGTAACAGCGTTTCATAAACAATAATATTCGTCAATGAGCCAAACAAATTCTCTAGCTTTGAAAATTAACAACGCGATAATCCAATCGCGTTTGACTGTCTATCTCTATCAGTTGAAGTGGAGGTAGTCAATCTAAAGTTTGCATTTCTTATCCGCGCCGATGTTTTTTTTTTCAAAAAGGTTCACGGAAGTCGTGCTTTCTGACCGATTAAGTGGAAATGATATCTATAATAAGAGCCGTCGATGTTGAAATATTTCGGTAAATATTAAATGTTTGTACACAATTTTTACGATCGACTGTCGCCGAAAGATTTAAGATAAAAGAGCGATTAGTGGATGCTAACGATAAGCGGAATACATAGATTCTCGTCACCCTTGGGAATTAACGATAAATATGAGGGACAAGTTCACATTCAACGTGAGTATCGTTTGTGGTGTGTTGCGATCGATTCTCGTGTTTTTTAATCCGTCTGTCGCGATTTATTAGGAGAATCGAAAAAAAGTAAGCAAAGAAAACGCAAACGTCTGGCTAATATTTGATCTGTAACTGTCAGCAATATGGAGCGAGTCGCGCGCATGTAGACGACTATCGCTCAAGAGCCGTAGGTCACAGAGATTGTAGCATATTCTCTCTTCTATTTATTGTTAGAGCCAATCATGTCGTTTTGCGCACGCCGCGTGCGAGTCCGCTCTGAATTTACCGTTCCACCACTTTGCCATTTATTTTGCATATCGTATAAAATCGTATAAAATAAGGCTGGCAAGAAGAACGTACGGCGTATATTGGAAACGAAATGCAATATGCAATATACGTTATTTATATCCGAAATGATAGAGATAAATCCTCGCTGATGTAATTTACAGTCGGGGGTGCCGGACATGCACGAGACCCTGTCTAGCTTCCCGGAACAGTTTGGGGATGGCCCGAGAAAACCGGAAATAAAGCCGGAAATTCCGAAGGAGACGGATAGAACCGCGGACAATCTGAAATGCGGTTGGTTCTGGTTCAGGCCAATTTACTTGCAGAAATTTCGCACTGCGAAATGGGCACTTTTCTGGCTGTGCTGGGCTGGGGCGATGCAAGGTACGTACTTTTGATTTGACTTTTCCTATCGAGATTCGTCCTAGCATGGGCCGCGTCAATTAACGTCTAAAAACTAAACTAAAATTTTCAATAACAACGCTATGATAAATCAGTTAACATATTAAATCGATGCAAAAAAATTCGTAATTTTTCCGTTAAGTTTATTAAACAAAAAAATCCATAGTTTTTTTTTAAATAATTGAAAAGGTTTTTAAATAAATAAAAATATTTTTAATTGGAAGTAATCCAGAGTTGTTTAAAAAATAGTTTAAAGAGTTTCTAAATAAATAAAAATATTTTTAATTGGAAAATAGTGTATTGAAACCAGTGCTGCCAGTGGCAATTTTCGCTTTAATTCTGCTGCGTGTGCAATTCTGTTTTTAAACTTCATTCGACAGAGACAAAGCTTTTGCATCTCAACCTGATATTCCTCACTTCCTCCTTTCGGGTTTGTCAGTTAGCGTTAGTGCGTGAAGCGTTAACTTTCTTTCGATTATTCGAGATTAGACGCGAATGTCAGGGACGCGTGTATTTTCACGCCAACTTTCTCACCGCCTCGCGCACTATAAAAAGAGACCGAGCGAGCCGTATCTTTGTAGACATAATTTCTTGATAACGATTGCGACACGGTGTTATCGCAAGGACAGCGCGAATAGCTGTATGTTTGAATTCGTAATTTTGATTCCACGTGAAAATAAGTGCGGAGGGGTGATGATTGACAATAACGGGAAAATTGTCCGATTGAGCCTACAGTTCGCGTTTACAAGAATAGCGTAAAAGGAATAATATCTCTGTATGAAGGAAAAAGAAAACTTTAAAAAATCTATGAATTGTTGAATAATAATATGTAAATCTGCCAATACAAGAAATTATGTTTTTGATAAAATTTTTAACGAAATAAGTGTTCTTTCTCGCCAGGTGATTCTTTAGGATTAAAATATGTCTATTAGATGCATCCTAAGGGAGCCATTTACTCGGTGTTCCTTTAAAAGCTTATCCACGTTGTAATATCATTAAATCCCCAATGGTGCACAAATATACATCGGTATAACGACGGATTACAATATTATTTATTAAAAAGGCGTTCGTAATGATTTATAATAAATATTTTTAATGCTCGCAAAATTTAGTTGTAAAACAACACTGCCAATATTTCGAATAGCAAATATCGTAAAATTAACTCGAATTGGAGCGAACGGAGCCATCGGTCACAAGTATTTTCTTTATTTCAGGAATGGTCGTAAATGGTTTTATAAATGTCGTCATAACAACGATAGAGAGGAGATTCGGACTGAAATCGTCGGAGACCGGCTTAATAGCGGGCGGATACGATATAGCTAGCTTCCTTCTTCTCGTACCAGTAAGCTATCTCGGCGGCCGCGCGAAAGCATCGAAACCAAGGTACGCACGTGTATGCTGTCGCGCCATTATCTTACGCATTAATATTAATACCGATATCGTTTCTATACGACTCTCATAAATATTAATCCTAACGTCAGTCCGTCCGACACCGTCGACGTTAATCCCCATCGCGTTTCTTTGCTACGCGCTACGGCAACGCCTCGGAACCCTCGTCCGCGTAATCGACAATTGATAGCCCTTCCTGTGATCTTGAACCTCGTCGAGTAGAGATATCGAGTCGATTTGACGATCATTTCTCGAAAATTATTTTACCTGATTTGAAAAAAAAAGAGATAATAAACTAACTTTGTCAAACAACGCGCATTCAACGATAAATCTTCTCATTTTTGTTCGATTCATTATTGAAAGTACGATCTAGAATTAATTTCGAAAATCCTTAAATTTACCCTGTTTCAACCGGATATTCTGGGATGTCGTAGGTATATCGGCGTAGGGATTCTAGTCTTAGGTATAGGTAGCCTGCTGTTTGCGTCTCCGCATTATCTCGCCGGACCGTATAGAGGAGGTCAGCAAACAGAGAACATATGCCAAAGTGTCGCCAATATATCGAGCCATTCGGTAAGCGAGCAAATTAAATTACTACAAGAACGTTAAATTTAAATTTTCTTCATTTACATATCCGGTTTATTTTATCACAACGAGTGACGAGTTTAATCGAGAGACGGTGGCTTGTCCCGTTTAACACCTTCTAATAATAAACACGGTTATATTGCATATCGTATAACACATCGCTAAATTCTCTCGTTAGACTGACTAAACGAAATTTACATCACAATCGCTAATAAACACGATGCGTAATTAAATGCGTGCGTGACTAATCGAAACTTGTTTGTAATACCGTGCTTTTCTCGATTTTCCCCACTTCTATTTACGTAATTTGCCTAGTGAACCGGCGACGCCAGATTTATCATTATTTCGGCCACTCAGATATCCTGCGCGGATCAATCTACCGATCAAGCGGAGCTAGAGCCTTACAGTGGCGTGTACTTAACCATATTTCTGGTAGCTCAGCTGTTACACGGCGCCGGTGCGGCGCCCTTTTATACGCTCGGGGTTACGTATCTCGACGAAAATGTTTCGAAGAAGATGTCTTCGGTGTATCTAGGTAGGACGCGTGTAAGCGATGCAAACATATCAATTTTTCTTTTCTCTCAAAGAATTTTAATACAACAAAATGTGTATTGTGTGTGTGTGTGTCAGGTATTTACTATACTATGGCCATAATAGGACCCGCGCTGGGCTACGTCGTCGGTGGCGAGTTGCTGAAAATTTACACCGACTTTCTCACGGTGGACTCCTCAACGTAAGTATTTAAATATTTTAGATTTTGTTTTAAATATTTTATTTACATATAGATCGATATACCCGCGCGCGCGTTATCTCTTGTTACATTAAAAAAAAGAATGTATCAGACATCTTTACTTTCGCGAGACAACAATGAAACACGAGTGATGGATATTTTATTTGCGATGTATAGTATGAAGCGCGGTAGAGTCGCGTCGAACGAAGACAGGAAAAAAACGTGTAACCGTGGTCGTGGCATCGGAATTCGTCTCTTCCCGTTGTCAGGCTAAACGTGTTTTCCACTTTTTTTTTGTCCTGATAACACGCGGGAACGTTTAGTCGTGCGTCAGCGGCAACTTTATTAAATTCTCGCGAGGATTTATCGGTCGTTCGCGTCTATCTCTCCGACGGAATACACGCGTATCCACACAGACACACGTATCGTGTCCGTGTTATATACGGACACGAGAACGCGCGTGCCGACGCGCGGTTTCGAACGGAATAACCCGCCGATCTGATCTGATGGTATGCAAATGCGCATATTCGTCATTTCGCCACTAGTATTCGAATGACGTGCATGTATTGCTCGTTTGCGGGGAATTCGATAGCAAAATGATCTCTCGGTTAATATATAAAGCGTTCGATTAAATAGCGCGAGCGCACAACCGATCGCTCTGATCCGATTAGCTAATTTTCGAGAATTATTATCGAAACGATAGCGATTTGGTACATTGTCATATATTCGATATTCTCTTCTCTTCTCTCTCTCTCTCTCTCTCTCTCTCTCTCCCCCTCCCTCCCTCCCTCCCCCCCCTCCCCCCCTCTCTCACTTGCTCGAAAAAAAACGTATATTTATTCAAGAGGCATGAAAACGCAAAGACGTTCCTCTAATAAACTGTTGCCGTTAAAAATATTCCGTAGGATCATTAGAGCGTATAATGGGCCGAGATTAATAGTGCGTGTAACTCTCCACGGATATACAGTATTTCCCCATGGGGAAAATGTCAAGTGGCGAACCAATGTTTGACGATGACGCCGATATTACCCTTCAAAACTGTTGGCTCATCCCCCCAGCACTTAGGACACAATCAAGTTCCATTTGTCTACGCGTCTCCCCGTGGACTCTCCCCCAACCCACGCGCGCACCCCCTTCCCCCTTCATCGACCGTTGAGTCATTCTCTGTACCGCGTGAGAATCAAATTAATCGTTAGCCCAGGAGACGATTTCTTTTTTCACATATTTTCACACACACGCACGTTATTTGAAAAATCTTATTTACGTAAGATTGGAATGAGTAAAATGAAAATAAATCGCGATACGTCTCTACTACAGTCGTACCTCTCGCGGTTGCAATTACATCCTTTCTCTTTTACGAGAAACGAGATTCTCAAGAAAAAGAACACAAAAATAAGGCGAAATTATTCGCGTAATAGGTATACGGCTCTCCCTATCGCTCTGCACGTGATAGTCGTTCGTGCATGCGCCGCGTTTAATTTCGCAGGTAAATGAAAAGTTTCGCCGGAGATGCAGCGCGGCGGCAGAACGGTAACGGCAGCAGCAGCAGCAGATGCAGCTGGCCTCAAGCCGGTTGAAATGAATGACTTCTCTACGTGCACCTTTCCGTTTTCTCACTTTCAAGTTCCTTCCTACGATAAGTTGCGTTATAGCTTCGCTCACGTGCCGCTTCTCAGATAATGGGTTTCGAGCGTTACACAAATTATTTCTACTCTCTCGGATCAAATATCGATTCTGCCGCATCAAGTATACCCCATATCCTTTAACGTATTTATCGTATTTATTTATTACCTTTTAGAAAATTAGCATTGTTGTCAATGTGTTTCCATAATTTCGCTGGAGTGAAATACTTATTAAACATTCGTAATTAATATTTGTCAAAACATTCAACAGCAATCTTTTACGTTAATAATAATATAAATATTTATGTGGATAACGTGATTCGCGTAAGCTTCAATTTTACGAATATAGACTCTATTTTACGAAAAATATTTCCTACATATATCCTACGTATTAAACAGATTGTATTCAATGAAGGAATTCTTTTCCATCCAACAAAAAGGACATTCTTCTTTCATTATAAGTTCGTTTTAATTAATCGATTATACATTATGGGTCTGTCATACAGCGAACTTTGGCAAAATTACTTTTATTCAGTTAAATGATCGCGTCACGAATGTCGAAGCCACGCAAAGGGGACGTTCGCTGCATCTCGTGCTGGCAATTAATCAAAGAACTTACGTGAAGCTTTGTCAGTCGAGAATTTCTGATTGCGCGAAATTACGACTGTCAAATTATTGTCAGAGTCAAGAAGTTAGATGAAAATATCGAGGAGAATACGCAGATCGTAAACGTGCCCGAAATAAACTTTTAGATGTATTGTACATCTTTTTCTGGCAAGAGGAAAATCGGGCAGATATTTTTTTTCGCATCAATTCACTCAGCCGAGATAAAAATGAAAGGAATTAATCGGTGTTCTAGTTTCGTTTTCTCGCGTACTTACATCCATTATCCGTTAGAAGGGAACTCGAAATAGAGTATCGAAATCCCCCGAGATCCATATAGAATGGAATTCTAAATATATATTTCCAAAGGCAAGACTTGCCAATATGTTTCACCGAATCTCTATTGCCTCCTAAAACCATTGAATTTTAGGATTGGGTTAACTTCTGATAGTAATGTCTGGATTGGTGCATGGTGGATCGGTTTTTTGGCAGCGGCTGTCATATGCTTCGTCATCGCGATACCGGTTTTGGCGTTTCCGGCAATTTTACCCGGTACGATCATTCTCTCCTTAATACTTTTAAAATAGAATAAATAACATAGAATAAAAATAAAATAACAATAAGTAAAAACTTGGAGATATCAAAATATTTAGTAAATGTACAATTACAAACTCTGTAAAAAGATGAACGGTTTGAATAGGATCGGAGGAATTAGCCAAGGATCGGGTGTCAGAAGCGCACGAGAAATCGACTCGATCTTCCACCGCGGCGACGGGGGAAGCGTTTTCCAAGATACGAGAGCTGCCGCGCGCTTTGACCGAATTACTTGGAAACCCGGCATTTTTTATGCTGAACTTGGCAGGTGCCAGTGAAGGGTTGCTGATCGCCGGATTTGCCGCTTTCCTACCGAAACTGATTGAAAATCAATTCAGCGTCAGTGCCAGTTCGGCCGCGTTGCTGATGGGTGAATAATGTCACAATTCAATTAATTTATCGTAAAACGTAGGTAGCACGAGTCTCGTGTAAGCGCGGACCGTTGTGTAAAATCATTTTCATAAAGCTCTGAAAATGATTTGATATGAAAATAATGTAAATCACCAGTAAAGAAGTTTTTAACAAATATCAGTTGATGACATGTTAATTAATTACTGCTACGGTTTACATTACAAAATAACATTTCTCCCCTCCCCCTCGTTTTCACAGGATTGGTGACTGTACCGGCGGGAGGCGGCGGTACTTTTCTCGGTGGCTACCTGATTAAACGCTTCAACCTGCCCTGCTCTGGCATTTTAAAATTTTGTTTACTGGCTACAACCGCCTGCATCGCTTTCACGCTGTGCTTCGCTCTAAATTGCCCGAACTTAGATTTCGCTGGATTGACTGTGCCCTACCAAAACATCACGAGGTACAACAATAGACTTATGATAATGATAAGAATAAAATATTGTAAATCAATAGTGGTTCAGTTAAAACTCATTCAATTTATTTATTTTATCGGAAAATATTTTGAGAACAGAAAGATCGCATTGTCTCTTGAAAACACCTGCAACAATGGCTGCGGATGCTCCCGATCGCATTTCGACCCTATATGCGGCGTGGACGGGATTACCTACTATTCACCCTGTCATGCCGGATGCTATCGGGAAACACCGATGAACAATGTCAAAGTATAACTATTACTCCCCGGTGATTTTCTGAAATAGCGTTTCGATTCTACGCTGAAAATAAACGTGTCGTTTCTCCTTTTTTTTTTCATTCAGATATACACGGATTGCAGCTGCATACACGCACCGGCGATGAATTTGACGAGCGAAGGTACCGGCGACGTCGTCCAGTACGAAGCTATCAATACCACCTGCACAAGCTCATGCTCGTACCTGTGGCTGTTCATCGTTCTGGCATTTTGCAACATGTTCATGACCTTCCTGTGCACAATGCCAGCGCTCTCGTCCACCCTGCGAGTCGTCCGCGACGATCAGCGATCGTTCGCCTTAGGCATACAGTGGATCAAGGTGCGGATTTTGGGAACGATACCGGCGCCCATGGTGTTCGGCGCTCTTATAGACGACACTTGTATCTTGTGGAACGAAACGTGCGACGGCAGAGGAGCGTGCCTCGTGTACGACAATTACTACATGAGCAGGTTCGTGAATCACGCGGCGGCTTTTAAAGGCGCGTCTGCATAAGTCGTAACACGCAAAACGAAAATTCGCAAATGCAGAGGAAAAAAAGAAAGAAACGTCAAAAAAAGAAAGAAAAAGAGAAACATCATCTTGCGTCCGCGTTTGCGAACTGCGTTTTGCATGTTACGACTTATGTAGACGGGCCTTAGCACGAATCGCGGATTAGTTCTCTCGAGTTTCAGACACGATTCTCTGTTACACGCATATATTTTTTTACATATATTTTTTTTTACAGATACATGCTCGCGCTGGCATTCATCGGAAAAGCGGCTTCGCTTCTTTTCTTCTTCTTAGCGTGGTGGACGTACGTCCCGCCGAGCACCAGAGGCATCGATCAGAATTCCCGGCAGCAAACGACAGCTACTTTAATGCTAAGCGACACGTCTCAAGAAATTGAAATAGTACCGACTACGATAGCGTAATCTCGGATTAGTTCGTGTTTTCCTTATTTTTTTTTTTTAGGAAGTTATTCTTTTTTAGAACTGCTATTTTATAGAAACGGTAGGATAGAAACCGTGGATTATACACGGATAGACAAATGTTCCAACATTTCTTTTTTTTTTTACGGTGAGATACGCAAATCTCTGAGAAACATTGGTGACTCAACAAGTTATAACGAGAATATCATCGCAAGTACATAAGATAGCAAGATAGGATAAATGCGTGTATGTCAATATACAGTATGAACAAAAATTGTCACAAAAATCCTTTTTGCACGTTAAAAAGATAAGTTTTTGATATAGCCCTACAGCCGAACATAGCTCGGAAGCTATAGATTCGGAATTCAATCAGGGGACGTTAAAACATATCCGATAGTCGTGCCAAAGAGCCTATATAATACACAAAATTTCTGCATTTTCTTTCGTACCTTTACATATAATGGATTTATAATGCAATTCCATTATAAGTCCTAATGCAATAAATTTATAAGTCCTAATGCAATAAATTTATAAGCATATAGGCCAAATATCCATTTCGCGCAGCTCCAACTTTCCCTAATGTAAACTTTTATAACCCTACATTCGCTGACTGTCAATTAAAAATTAATTAACTGTATTTCCTATAATGATAAATATCGATAGTACTTTATATCCAAAAATGTGACTTATGTGAATTTCGAAGACGGTTTTACCATGTATCAGCCTTGGTAGTTGTCGTATACTATATTACCGATTTGATATTACACTTTCTACGCCGTTTTTCGCTATAATTATTTTTATTAAACGAAAAACGCCAGTATGCCTAGAGCACGTATTTATACATGTCAGTAATAAAAAGCTAATGAGGTATGTTACACTTCAATCTTTGTTTCTTATAATATGAGAATTTCCTTCTTTTCCGCTTCAATAGAACATAATTTTATAACCAAAAAAATTAATAAAAATTATAAGAAAATATAATTTTGCTTATAATTTTTATTAATTTTTCTTCTAAATTTATTTTGATTCAAAAACTTATAATTTTATTCCAAAAAATTGCGAAATATTATTATTTATATATAAATTATTATATAAAAGCACTTATATAAAAATTATACTTACAGCATATTTAAAAAAATATTTTTTTTTCTAAATCATCTATCACACTTTTTTAGAAACTAGTTAAATAGGATAAATGCTAATCATTGATAACAATTGATAAACCAGGAAACGATTTTGACACACGCCGCTCAATACTTTTACGCAGTTGATAACTGCTGATAAAATTATATATGTCAATTTTTATCGTTGGAAATCAATGCGATTGTTAGGATTAGAATTTCAATTACTGCATGCAATATAATTATCTGTTCTTTCTTAGTTAAATTATGTGCGTCCTATTTTATTTTATACATAAAATTACATATACATACATATATTATATATATTACATGGTATATAATTCTATATGATACTCACAATCAGTAATATATTTCCTTACACGTGAAATAAGAAAATTTGTTGTACAAAGAGAGCGAGAGAAAGTATATATATAACCAAAAAGAACAGATTCAAAGTACCGAAATTTGCACTCACCATTGTGCGACGTTCCTCGTTGTCCATCGATGCATCTTCCATCTCTGCAATTCCATCTGCGACAGCCCTCGTAATGGTCCAGTAGCACTTCCGTGTCGTGCATCTCGTCTCACGTCAATTGCACCTCACTTTATTACACACGATACACTCGCGACGCGTAAATTCACGAAATAATTATGTGTCGTATGAGCCTCTCTTTCTACACAGCAATATCATTGTTACTCGTTACTCTCGGAGAGTACACAATGCAACAGGTATACGATGCGCTTAATCTCGGTGTGATTATTCCGCCAAAAGAGAATTAACGTTGCGGCGTTATTTCCCGCGGCGAGGCGAGCTGCGAGCAGCGAGCTGCGGGCTGAGTGGCGCGCGCATGCGCGTGGGAAGAGTGGGAGACCGGGCTCGGCGGCTCGACGGCCGCGGCGCGCTGGCGGTGCGCGGGGCGTTCAGCAGTAGGGAATTGGCACGGCGTGTGGATGGTACTGCGTGGCGCGCGCCCGGCGCCGCGAGCTTTAATTCGAAATTATAGAACTCTATCGATTAAGCATTCGAGCAGCACGCATATAATAGTAAGTGCGCGTTCGGCAGCACGCAC
>NW_012026859.1:357683-364104 GCF_000956235.1 Wasmannia auropunctata
CCGAATTCTCATCGAGCCTACATCCGTCATCAGTCAGAGCACAATGTCCGAGGTCATCGAGACAGAGGCGACGGAGATTGATTGCGGTTCGTCGAAGGACAAGCGAGATCCGAGGAAGGACGATCGTGACCTGAGTACAACGATATATGTGAGTATATTTACACATTAGTTATATTTTGTACATATAGCATGGAATAGATCTAAACAATATACATGACGCGGAACAAAATTGAAGATTGTGTTACTTGCTGGAAATATCCGTAATCTGAGAGAGGACATGATTTTCGAATGCGCAATTTTTCGAGAATAATGCCCTAGCAGTCTATCTCGAAGAGTGGATGTAGCATGGACACGAACCACCGTTCTCGTGCTATGATTTGATCGACAATGTTATAAGATAGACGTGGTACGTAGTTCCTTTTTTGAAAACGTGGACGTGGGGCGCTAGTGTACGAGGGAGATCGCCGGTCCCAGAAAGCTGGCGTGGCCGTTCTCACGCTTCTCTCTGGTACTGTGTAGCGTAGCGCGCGCCGCGAACTTGGACGCTGTGTCTTGGATTCTATGAGCCGAGCGTCTGGGTTGTATAATTCTCTCATCGTGGGCACGAATTCGGATCAAAGTTCAGCCGAGATCAAGCACATTTCGTATTCTCGTCGAGCCGAATACTGTCACAAGTGAGTACAACGATAGTTCAGTGGCAATAATATCGTAGATTTTTAGGCACGAATTCGATCAAAGTTCAGCCGAGATTAAACACGTCTCATATTCTCGTCGAGCCTAATACTGTTACAAGTGCGATGATAGATCAGTGACAGTAATATCTCGTAGGGATAGGTTTTGCGTTGGACATGCAAATATTAATTTTTATATCGCCGGAAAGTCGCGTACCGCGCGTGGGCCATTCGCGTTTGTCGCTCCGCGCGCATCAGCGCGCAGGTCAGATCAGTGTGATCGGATTATTGCTATTAATATCTCATCTGTTATATAATTTGTCAAATTCAAAATTGTCACGTAATTATTGACTAGAAAATTTATTGGCTTAGATAGAAAATTTCTATAGACTTGAGAACTTCTAAATTGCCGCAGTTAATCAATATTTATACTTCGAAAATTTGTCGTACAACAAATGAAATTGTATTCTTTACCATTGATACACTTCTTTTGCGTCATGTTAATATGAATCAAATGCATAAAGTGATTCTTTAATTAGAAGAAACGTTACAATTTAATTAATTATTGTAACAGTATATCATGTTGAATATTTTTACTAAAATGACTAATGTAATAGAAAAATTAATCTTTGATTATTTTTTACAATAGATTTAATTTAAAGACAAAGTAATCTAACGAATTAATTTGCAAATATGTATTAATTTGCTCTTGATCTAGTTGACGGTATTATATTTCTTGTATCCAGATGCAAAACGTTACCGATTCTCAAATTCGGCAAAGGCAAATGCAGCATCGGAGATCTGGTTCAGGCCAAGCAGGATCGGCTCGAAGGTACATTTTACATTTATATCACTTTTAATAATTTAAATATATTTTATAAAAAATACTTTAAATATATTTTATAAAAAATACTTTTAATATATAGCACGCTTTTTGCTAAAATAATAAAGATGTTGTTCTTGGATTATTTTTACGATACTTTTAACTTGAAGACAAAATAAACTAACGTATTAACAGATAATTTGCAGTCATCTGTTAAATTATATTTAATACTTAAATATTTGTACAGTGACGAGATGTAGCTATCGAAATTCAAATTATGTTCGTTCGAGTGCATAAAATATTCATACTAGCATAATTATACGGGAAATTTATTTATATCATTCCTTTGGGATCTCACGTCATAAATTTTTTTGTTACCTGCATGTTTTTAAGGTGAGACTCGATATTCGAAACGATGATTCGATGAAAGTATTAGGCCTTAGATTTTCTTAGTTTGCATTTATCAGTTTTCATTCATTTATATTTTGCATCTTTTTTGTTATTAAAGTTTCGTATATTTATATCGCATTTATAATAGAGTTATAATAGAGTTTTAACATTTATAATAGAGTTTTAACATTCGCGGAAAGTAATCCGATTTATTTAGATTATATGGTTGTGATTGAAAGTTTTCTTTTTAAAAGGTTCTGATTAGTTAATATCTTTTATTTTTGATCGAATGTATTATCACGCGTGTAAAGTAGATAATAAATATTTTAAACTTATTCCTGGTAGTTCTATATAATTTATTTGATATGGCCTTTCGCGACGCGTTTCGCGTATCGTGAGAAAGAGCGTAAAATTATTACGCTCATTTATCGGCTATGATCAGCCGGCATAGAAGGAATGTTTCTCCTTTGTGTCTCTGGCTATATGCCAGAGTGGTCCTGGCCAGCCTAATAAGGTGAGTCCAAACTGGACAGGATAAAGAAGAGGATTTTTACAAGGTAGGTCGGTGTTCAAAAACACCGCCAATATAATGTAAACTTACATGAGGTAAGATTCTATAATAATTCTTGCACATACGTGTGATTGCACGTAATAATTGGAGACTGTGAAAGGTGTTTTTTAGATGAAATCTCGCTTAAACCTTAAACCAGTTTAATTCCAATGTATCCTTGCGGAATTAAAATTTTATCTTTTAAAATTTCATACATCCTCTTTTAAACTTTCTTAAATTTCTTTTTAAAATCTGATGCATTTCCGTAATCTCGGATAATCGCGATCGCGACTAATTAATTATCGGGTAGGTAGGAATATAATGATATAATTAAATATTTAATAGTTAGGCAGTTAAAAATATGGATAGGTATAGGAATATGAGTAGATAAGAAAAACATAGAGATAATATGGGTAGATAGAAACACGAAAAGATTCTTCTAATTCGATTCTTTAACTTATTTTAATTATTCAATTCCATAGTTTGAAATGAAAATTAGTTTTATTGTTGCATGTACTTGTGTAAATGGAATTCTAATTACTTTCTCGTGTAACCAATCTCTAAACCTACGGATCTTACTGGAATCTTGAATGTGGCGCATACATCGGGAGGGTAATCTTGATACTGTGGAGGATAGAGGTCAAGAATAGAAACTTATGGATAAATAGGATTACCAAGTGCTGCGAACATTTAAATTTATATACATGCGTACGATTTTTTTGCAATTTGTCGAGAGGTTTCGTTGAGAGACTTCGCGATAACTTAATTGCTTTAGAAGCAATACATTACTGTGCCTGCATTGTAACGATATCGTGTTGTTGAAATGTCATTGCGTAATATATGCAATCAAAGTTCTTAACAGTTTTTTTTACGTTTTCTGCCAAAATGCACAAGTACGTTATACATTAAAAGGCATATAAAAACATTTTATACAACAGATACACGATTAAGAGTGCGTTCCAACGCACTCGCAATGCTCGTGAGCATCACTCGTCCTTATTTAATTCATTTACTAAACAACAAGATTACAATGATTCCAAAAGCGTTGTGAGCTCCAAGTGGAACTCAGCCTCCTCAGTGTGTCAGGTATTGTCATGAAAGATAAAGAGAGGAAGGTAGAGCATCGAAAGGGAGGGGGAGACTCATCCTCGAGTTACTTTCACTCGAACTCCTCGTAACGCCGTGTAGTGATGTTCTAGACGATGGGAGCGGAGCTCCTGCTGCTTTCCGCTTAAATCGAACTCGCGTAATCCTTTAGTGAACTTACATTTTTATTAAAAAAAAATGGCATTTTTCTGGACTCTACAATTGTATCTTCTACGATCCACGCTGTTTGTCGTTATTGTCCACGCTGAAGAAGTTTTTGTAAGTAACGAGAACCCTCCAATCGTTAATGCGTTATGCTAGATCGGATTAGCTGTGATTACACTAATGACGTCATAAACGAGGACTCGCATGTACTTATATAAGCTCGTAGATACGTAAAATTATCTCGATTACAAGCAAGTGTGAATAAATGTCTAAGCTGTACGATTCAATCACGATTGTTCGCCCACGCAGAATACCACTCCGCCAGCCGTTAAAACGAGTTTCTCCTGTTACAACCGGCCTATGGGATTTTACGCTGATGTCGAAGCGAATTGCAAAGTGTATTACACGTGCGACGATCACGGGAACGTGTTCACTTACCGATGCCCCGATGGAACGGCTTTCCGTCAAGACACCTCGATATGCGACCACGCTTATCTCGTCGACTGTCAAGCGACTGTTCACCCGCCGACTCAATTTCCAAACGAGAATATCGACAGGGAAATCGCGCATGCAGCCTCCTCGCCGAGGTCCCCGGTGGAATCGATCAACTCGCTCGACGATCATCGATTGTCATTCTCGCGTTCCTTCCGAGTGATCCAACGGCCCGACAAATCCGCGCCCGATAAGCTTCAATCCGGCTTCGTCTTCAGCGCGAGTCTGTTCTTGAGGAATCAGCAGGATCGAACGCGGAATCAAGCCAGGCAAGTCACCGACACCTGCACGACGTGCAACGCTGATGCAAGAAATGACCGCATGACAGTCCCCACTGCACAGACGCATGCCAAACAGTACGATACTTCGAATCCACGTAACGACAAATCAACCGCGCCAAGACAATCGTTGTCGGAGACCCGCGACAAAGGCGCCGCGTATCTGAATCGCTCGTACGAGCCGCTCTCTAATTCTTCGCCCGCGAAAGCGATAGCATCGGAAGATAATAATCAGCATTCTCCTCCGCGTGAGAAATCTCCCTCGAGTTACAACAACGATTTCCACCCGTACTCGGAGACGTTACGATCGATTCAAGCTCATGCGAATTACGTAAAATTCACCACGGACATTCCCGTGCACGCTTTGACGCTCTCCTTGAAGCCGCTGATACCTAACGAGCTGGAATATGATCCTTACTATCCCAGACAACCGACGTCCACCGAGGCGTATTACACACCGAGCAATCGCAACAAGATCGACGCGAGCACCCGGTTTTCCAGCTCTAGTCAAGCGCCGCTGATATTCACGCACTCCAATCTCTCTTTCGAAATCCCACCTGTGCTGCCGGATTTGAACACCTTGGAGGATCTGGTCGATCGCCGGAAGTTCTTCTATATTCCGCGCACAAATGTGAAATCATTATGACGCGCCATTAACTGTTTAACCGTCATTTCGCACGATGTTACGTGCGAAAGAATTTTTAAATATTTTTCGTTTTGCAATATCGCAAAATAGCTACGCATATGTTCATTATATTTGTATATTATAAACGTTTTAATAAACGTCGAATATCATGGAACTCGGTGGCTCCAAAGGAGCCTGTGTTCTTGGAGCGGATGAAACATGACTCGTTACCATGCTGAAAAAAAAATATAATAAAGTTGAATTTTGAACTTTACACGAGAAACTTAATGATAGTGCGATTATATTCGTTTTGACGTCTAAAATACTTGTCTCTCGGATTCCAGTGTTCTATAAACGATAATAGTTTCGCAGCGATCTGCTGAATGTTTATCGAGCCGCGAAACATCCCGGTTAATGTGGCTATTATCCCGTGCTCGTTGTGATACGTTACTTGTAAGTGTTTAACCGTTGTCGTGAGTCCTGAAAATAATTATCCATAGTACACGTTTTGTGTAATATGCTAAATTAAAAATATAGGAAATTGTACGCGTTCTAGATGTAATTTCTCACCGGAATATGTGTCTCTGATCGGTAGCAATTGTTGCAAACTCTTTATATCCTCCGATAAACAGCGACATTTTTCTACGAGACGTCGAATATATTCGTTTTCTTGTTTAAAGAATAGAATATTTTTATGCAGCTCCTCAATTTGCACTTGTAGCCGCAGATGCACAACTTCCTCTATCCAACGCTTGACATTTGTATCTTTTTCTAACCTCTGTATCTTGGTTTTCTTGATCTTTAACGTGTTATCGTGTACTTTTGTTTGCGTCATTTCTCTTGAATCTAACTGAAGATCTAATACTTCGTGTTTACTGAAAAAAATACGCGAAATACATGTTATTTTACAATTGTAGTCATTCACCTTGAAAAAGATACTTTGAAGTGAAATATTAATTATGTAATTTATATAATATTTAATTTTTTAAACTGATTTTTACAACATAAGCAGTACTAAGTAACGATTTATATATCTAAAAATTTAGAATGATTTTAAACTTTTGATAGAAATATAAAATCAAAATAAATTGAAAAAAATAATGCTCTTACTATAATTATAAGATAACGTTCTACTAAAATTATTCTAAAATATATAAGCAGTTATATCATATCACTTCTCGATAAAAATACGAATTGACAATTTAGTAATAATTTCACATGGTATTTGTTGGGCTAAAATAAAAAAACTTATGTGATATTTATTAATATTTTATGTAAGACCGAGAGATCAAAAATTGTACGTTTATGTAATATACGTTTTAATGAGTTTATCTTTCGATA
>NW_012026859.1:364590-370497 GCF_000956235.1 Wasmannia auropunctata
CATTCGACGGACCTTAATTGGACGTACATCGGACGTTGCAATTTCCACAAATAGACGTCTACGGAATGTTTAAAACATATGTTTGAAATTTCAAATAATTTTATATATAGGTTTTAATGTGCTAGTTATAGGTGCTGATTAAAAATATTTCGAGAAGTTAATTTATAAATTTATATTTATTAACTAATTGATTAATAACACAAAAAATAATATTAGTACGTGTAATGTTAATATACTATATATTTAAGTATAAAGTATTGTAATGTTAATTAGAAAATTTCTTGTTCAATATCAGCGTGAGGACGTCAAAAATATTGCGTGTTTAAAACTTGTTACAATAATATTTAACTGAATAGCAAATATTTAACTAAAAAACAAATAAACTAAACCGAATAGAAACTGGAACATAAAATTTAAAAAATTATTCATCTTGTGGTTGCCTTTGAACATTTAATCGTTTTTGTTCCGCATCACACCTTTCTTTCGCTCTTTTCAACCATTTTTGTATTGCTTCTTCGATATCCTTTTTTGTGAAAGTAGCGTTAACTTTTTCACCTGCAGCTATAACAGAAATTAGTATATACTTTCTGACTTAATATCTATTTGAAACAGCTTAAAACGGTTTTAAAAAACAAGTACATAAGGATTAAAAACGTACCAATTAATAACTGTGATAGCTTTAATGTCTGGAATACACGTTTATTCTTTCTTCCTAGCCAACTATATTTAGCAGCTAGTTCATTGGTAAGAATTTGGCTCAAGGTACGCTTTACGAATTCGTAAGCACTCTTTCCTCCAACTTTTGAAGCTTCCAAAATCTGAAACGTTATTGTCATAACGTAGTAGTATGGAATTACGGAATTATGAAATAAATATGATAGCTATATACATTATTTACCGATGTATCAAAATTCTCATCAATTTTCAAGAAGTCCTCCATCTGTTCCTCTAACTGCCTTTCATTTTGTATGGGAATATTGCAGGAATAAAAAATGGATTGCTGTCTCGTATTGCCTTCTGCATTATTGCCATTTGTATTATGATGCAGATTCTCTAATGTATTTTTAATGACTCTTATGTTATCGCTTTGCTGCCAAATTTCTGCTTTAAAGAGATGCTGTTGCCGTATAATTTCTTTAAAATATATCACAGAATCTAAAACATAAATTATTAAGGTATGTTATATATTTTCAAATACTGAATTTGATATCAGTCAAATATTACTATGAATTATAAGTCTTGTTCTTTATTTTAATAACTATGATCAACATTAATTATATTTTCTTCTTAAGACTGGAGTATACATATATTGAAATGTAGAATAGTGTTTCATTTATTCAGCATCTACCAAAACTTTTGAATTAAACAATATGATTACTTATAAAACTTGATGATTAACGAAATATAGTTAACTATGTATATTAAAAACACAATTATTTAATTATTTAATTAGTTAAAAAAATGAATATGTGAAAGTTAAAGTTTATCAAATATATTTTATTAATATCTGCAGTATTAATAATATACAGGATGTCCCTTAAGTACATTACTGTACTGAAAGGAGTAATTCTTTAATTTATTCAAGTAAAAAGTTCATATAAACAAGTATCTTGAACGGCTTAGTTTCCGAATTACATATAGGATGTTTTCAAAAAATTGTTAACGTATAATAATAATCTATCTATTTGAACGAAAGAAATACAGCTTGAACTAATCAAAAACAAAAAAAAACAAAAACAGGTTTCCGACCTTCTGATAAAACAATTAGATGAATTGTTGAATGAACATTCTATATGTATTTCGGAAACTAAGTCGCTTAGAACGCATATTTATATGAACTTTTTACTAGAAATCAATCAAAGATACCTCCTTAAGTATGATAATGTACTTAAAAAGCACCTTCTATATACAAACCGTTATTATTTTGCAAATCTTTGTGGATTGGGCAGCGTTTGCAAGTGCAAATCGAATTATTAAATGCACTGTTGGAAATCCTGTTACCCAAAATGTTTGATGGCTCATCATTTTGTTCATGTAACGCACTGGATTCCGAATGAAACTCTTTTATTTTCGGAAGTTCTTTATTGAAAATTTGCGGCACTGCTATAAAATAAAATATACGTTTTTATTTACTCTAGTGTATTATTGTGCTTGCTCATCTTTGCAAATTATTTAAATGTTTTTCCGTATTACCTAAACCATTTAAATCAATTTATAAAAATATTTTTTTAATATAATATTTCGTAAATTAAGCGTCAATAAGGCCTACGTTAAAAATTCATAATCAACTAAAAAATTATTTTACCATTACACATAAATCATATTTGGTTCAAAAATATATTATTAATGAAATAATATTTAAACAAATCTTGTGTACCTAAAATGTCTTCTGCAGACTCATCATCACTTTTACTTGCTGAAAAGGCGAACCGATATTTATTCTTTTTTTTGCTTTGAGCGTCCGTTACTTCTAAAATTGAATTATATAGCATATATAATTTGTCACTGTACATATAGTTAGAATATATTTAAACAAATATTTAAAAACAAACGTTTCAAGACCGGAGGCATTGGCAGAGTCCTATTATCCTCATCTTCTGAAGAAGACAATGTCTTACTGGATTGTTTTCGCCGTATATCTACGTCAGAATTCAAGTCGGAGGTGAACTCAGACTTTTTGCATTTTTCCCTGGCAGTTTTGTAATCGGCTAAAAATATGAAAATTGATATTCAAATTATATCAGAACCTAATCTAAGAATTACGTATGACACGTTTTGTATCTAAAAACATAATATAAACTAAAATTAATTTATTATATAGAAGAAATTTACTTAAGCTTAAATAATAACCAATCAAAGAAATTTTAATAATTTCTTAAATGTTATAATGTTAACACATGCGTTTTTTAAATGAAAAATATTTAGTCTGACTTTATTTGTAACTTATGCACAGATTGCTACAGATATATAAACGAACACTGCATATATATGCTTACCAAAAGTACTGTTTCGAAAGATACTAATTTCGTAAGAAGGCCAACACGTATTCGGTTGTTCATTTTTACGAATAATAGCCATAATTTTCTCGTTTTTAAACGGCGGCCAGTAACATCGGTTTTGTATGATCCAACTAGATGGTACTGCCTCGACTGTATCTTCGTCAATAAATCTGACGACCGTCCATGTTTGATCTGACATTTTTACTGATGCAAAATCTAAACAATAAAACATAATTCTTTGTCTTAATAAAAATTTTTACTTAATTTTAAAATCGCACTTATATATACGTATATATATACAGTAATTTTTGTGTACATTTTTTAAAGAAAATTGCACGAGGCATAACACAGAGTAGCTGATACAGATGGTCGTGTTTAAAACAAAAATTAGCATCGACAACAAAATTGGAAACATTTTTTACCAACAAATTGTAAAATTAGAACACTATATTTTATTATATAAAAGCCTAAAAACGCGAGGTTCAGTAATTTAGTAAATTTTTAATTTGTATCACAAATATATAATAGTATATAATTTTATATGTTAACTAATTTGAATGCAAAAGAGGGAAAACAACACTTTGATTTTTGAATTTTAATTTCAGGTATTTGTATGCAATTTGTTTTATATCCCACTTCTGCAAATCTCGGATACGATCAACAACATAAATTCCTAACTTTGATGATTCACATGGTTCCGAGTAAAAATCAGTAAGTGAATGATATTTATTACCAATTACAAAAGTACCTTCATTAGTTACAATAAAATTTTGAACAACTATAATAGTTCCGTCTGTTAAAGAACAAATGTTATCAGGTGCTGCTGTTTTTAATATAAATTGTTTAAAAACAGCTTTATTATATTGATTTAATTTTGAATTGCAATTAACATTATTCACAATCGGGCCATTAAAGTGCAGATTTTGAAGTTGTAGCTCTCTATTAATTTTTAACTTATCAGTAGATTTTGCACAAGAATTTTGTTCGCTTATACGACAAACGATCTGTTCTAATGGTTTTTCATTTTTACGAATCATTTTTAAGATTGTTTGTAAATAATTTTCAAATGCAAACGCACTAAATTCCTGTAATGTTCCATATTGTACAGCATCATCATAAAGATGAAGTAAATTATGCACGTTCTGCGATGCATTTTCTTTTCCATATAGAATTATAAATGTTTTTACAAAATATTCCAACAATGATTTTGCATAATCTAAATATAATTCCATGTGCTTTGAGTTTGATAAAATAGTGATAGCTACGTGCAAAGTTAAGAAATTAATGTATTTATCGGCATTTAGAACGGATTTTAAAACTAGTGGTCCTGTATATAACACGAAAGTTCTAAACTCAGTTGCTTTCCATCTTTTGCTTTCAATTAATGATCTTGATTTTCGGTTAATTTCGCACGGTATATGACATTTTTGCTCTACTAATAATGTCGATATTTCGGATATTTGATTAAAAGATAATTTGCATCGAGGTTTTCCATAGCACCACATTTTTACAACTAATGCTTTGACAATTCCCAGGTACAGTAAATGCATAGGATCAGATGGAAAATTCTTAACCATATCTAAATTGGGAATTGTTTCAAGTATGGATGTGCCCGTGTGATGGTCTTTCTGTAATTTTAGACGAAAATCATGGTCTGTTCTTTGATCAAAACCGTTTATATATGGATAGCACACTCTGTCAAGATAATATTCTCCTTTAGATTTACATTTGGTACACGAATTATAACCCGAATGTCCCTTCGTGAATTTAATAAAGGCTTTAGCGGGTACATCACAAATAAATGCATTAATTTTAAAGGCATAATTATGCCCATTAATTGTTATACCATTTGAAGTAAAACAAATTACTTCCTCTGTAAAAGCTTGTAAAAATAAATTTGCATCTTCAGGTTTTTCATTTCCGTAGTAAATCCCAACAACATTTACTTCGTTGTAATTCTCCACTAAATTACATAATATTGGATATACTTGACCATTTGAGCTTTTAAACAAAGGAAGACCATCGATATTCACATTAACTTGAATAGATAACAAATTTCCAGAATATCGCGATACAAGTTCTTCAATACAATTGCGCAGTCCAAAATGATAATAATATCCTGGTGGAATACTTTGTACATTTATCTTCCTAGGAGTTCTCAATAAACTACGTGCATCGGTAGGTAATTCCGAATATTTAGGTTTTATGCGAGTCATTAATTCGGTCAATGCAACGTGTGATATGCGGTTTTTGATTGCCCAATCTTGAAGCCATGGCAAGAAATTTGAAGAGCCATTAGACTCAAGATGATCAGATTCTGTATTAACGTTATCAATTACTTTGTTATTATTAGAATTACTTTCATTTATTACTTTGATTTCAAAGATATCGTTAAAAGTATTTTCAATATTATTATGATCGATATTTAAATTTGTGGAGTGACTAGAATCTTCGTCATGTAATTCACCATTATTACCCAAGTTCTGTGTCAATGATAAATAATTTAATTCATGTGACCTCTCGTCATTTTCAAACAGTGATATATTAGTATTATTCCTATTATTCGGGAAAGAACTTCTTAATAATGATGTTTCACAAATGCTTTGCACAACGTTAACTACTGAATCTGACATCTTTTTTGCTCGTCGATAATAACTACATTTTATTTTTGGCATATTTGAAGCATAAATTATATTTCGTCTTCTTACTTGATCTTGTGATATCGTTATTCCCTTTGAAAAAATTCTGCAAAGAAAAAAAAGAATTATTTCCAATTATTTCCAATATTTAATGCTGTTTCTTAATTTGTAAAAATCTTATAAAAAATTATATTATTGCCTACAATCAATGAAACTATAATGCAAGTCATTAATTGATAAAAAGATGTTTTTCATACAATTTGATACAA
>NW_012026859.1:370517-406035 GCF_000956235.1 Wasmannia auropunctata
TATAGGCATTGGATTGATAGAAACTTCGCTTTCATTTTTCACAAGCAATCCACATGCGCATGGACAGAGCTGAAAACAATTCCGTACAATTAATTATTATTATTATTAATTTAATTATAACTACGATTTTTTACAACATATTTTATCTTTAAAATTAAAAAGATATTGAAATATCTACCCATATTACGATATACAATTACAATTTAAAAAACTGCTATTGCGTAAGTTTTCTTATTATATCGCATTCTATTTTCCAAATGATTTTAAATAGGAAATATTCCTTCTCAACTAGACAAAGAGTTATTCTCGAACAATTTTCTTAGTATGAATAATAAATTTGATTTACCATTTCCTCAGTAAGCGTCGATGCATCTCGGGTGGAGGAAATTGAAGACGATATATTGACGATACATTGATGTGACGATTCATTGATTTTATTTTTGCGTTTGTTAGCTATTTCACATAAACAACAATGATTGCTTATAAATAGTACCTGTTATCTCTTCATCCGTCCTTGTAAAATACGAGAAGTGACAGAAATTCTTTTCAGAGATAAAACCTGTTTTTTTTCTTACTTACTAACGTATTTCGGCACTTGTTTTGCACTGTCATACTTCCGCTGAGGCTCATCTTGACGTATTTGACTCGTGGTTCTGTCGGAAGGTGCTTGTTGTACAAACAACAACTTTAATCCGTTCTCACTTGTATCAGTCGATTGGGTTTTTGAAGAGATTTTTTTCTCTTGTCCTTTCGCGCGCATGTCAATGCTATCATTCTCTTTGGAAAAAAAATAGTCTAATACACTTCCAGGAATAGAAAGATTATCGCCTTTTTTATGCTTTTCGGCAGCCAGAGAAATTTCATAGATCGTTTTCAAAATATTATCAAAATCAAGATGTTTCGATGAGATGTCGTGACTGTAATCATCACTTCTTTCTGTATCGATCACGAATCGCCTCGATTCCTTCGAAGAATCCTCCAGGTGAAGCGACACGCCACAGAGTGCACAAACCGAGGAGGACGTAGTCGCGATTAATTCAGATCCAGGACTACGCGGCTAATGAAAGTTATTTTCAATTAATGCCATTTTATTTTCAATTTTTTTTTTACCGTAAGTGTGACAATAATAAATTCAAGAATAAAAATTTTATTACTTGACTACTCTCGTATCGTCCTGAATCAGGATTGTGCATTCGAGGATCTGCGTCTTTCCTCCGTCGCACTTCTACGCTCGTGATTAATTGTATCAATCTTAACGCAGCTTCCTTGATTGCTTGCAATAAATCATGGAGCATCGTGATCTGTTAGCAATTTATTATTTCCTTCTAATGACTAACAGACAATTATGAACTCACATATGTGCAAACATTAAATTGAACATTTTATTGATTTTCTAATAAAAATCACTACTTATTTTGCGATGATTATTAAAGCTTCTTTATGTCGTCTTTTAAGATAAAATTCTAAATGCTTGTATGTCCGTTACTTACAATAAATTAAATTTTCTTATTATTTATTGATAATTGAACAGATAAAAGAAATTATAAAATTATATTGTAACACAAAGCAAGAAATACGTATTGCAGATTTGATTTCTGAATTCGACCTACTTGCTGATCATGTTCGGTATCAAGCATGGGCGGACGATAAGGCCCTCTCGACTCTTTGCATAAGCGATATGCAGGACAAAGGGGCATTTCGGATCGCGAATTCGTAGTGCCTGGCGAAGAATCGCGACCCATCAGCACAATACCTTGCTTCGATGGAATCGCGATGGCAAGAGGACGAAGTCTTGCGACATCTTTCGCATCGCCTATCACTTCCATCGTGTTTAATTTAAATAAATTCGGTCTAATCTGAAGTAATAACGGCGCGACGGTAACACGGACGATTCCGACGAGTCCCGATAATGTCGAGCCATTTTCACTTTATATCGCCATGTCACTTGTCATTTCGTACCGCTATGTCTCTTTCGGTGCGTATACCGGCGCCATCGTGACTCGAAATTTGAAGGATTTTTATCTGCGATGTTAATAGTTAACGGAAGACACTTCACGATGTAAGTCTAACGTTCGTCTAGTAACCTAGTCTCAGCTTGTCAAAATTTTCTGTGAACGATGGCTGATTTTTCAAGAACATCAACAGCCGCCGCGTCGAATACCAATATAGATAGATCTGCAAGTGAAATCAATATCAATAAAACGAGTTATTGGAGACAAATGTTGAAGAGTTACGAGAAGAGAAACGCTTCGTTGGAGAAGAGACGTAACGTACTCGTCGAGAGAGTTCGTTTTATGGAATGTACACTGCCATCCTTATTAATGGGCGTCGCTGCATCTACCGCCTATGGCAAACGAGTGCCCGACAAGACGAAAATCCCTGAAAACACGTCCAAATCCTCTGTTCAAAAAACATAGCAGCAAGAACGTATTACAAGTAACAGCATATTCAGACAATCAAATCTGCCAATAAATATATTTTAAAGTGTCTACTATAATCTACATCTTTTTGTTCGCAGAAATATAATGGAATCTGCTAACAAAATATGATGACAGATTAGTTGAAGAAATAAAGTAGAATTTGTCGTTTTATTATCGTTTGAATGAAATTCTATTTAAATAAAATAATGTTCAGTTAGCTTATTCGTTCTAAAGATTAGCAGTTTAGTAATAAAAGAGACAGAAAAATAGGTGGACAAGTTTTTATTCGTTTCTTGTAGATACACACACGACGAATAAAATCAATTCTAAGTATGAAACGAACCTGTGAACGTGGCAAATAGCCATAGCGGAACAGGCTTGATCGCATCGCTTTTTGCTTCGAAAATTTATACAGCATAAATACGGTAAGCGTTTGGGTATACACACACTTCTTGCGAAAGATACTAAAATCTACCAAATCACTCAAGATCGATACAACATGCTAAGGCACGCTCGTTATATGTTCAAAATCGATCGAACGAAAAGTAGGACTAGAAACACATTGTTCACACTTAATACGCAATGAACGTTAAATGCTGAAGCATACATACGCGCGTATACGTATATATTTTTCAGATATATAATAGAGACACACGCAAGCCTATATAGCTTAAGTTTCGATAAGATTCGATGAAATTATCCTACGGTGAAGGTAGCAATTATCTCGCTTTAATTCAGTATACAATTCTATTATATGCCTTACATCGCGTATAAAATCGGCGTACAAAGATTTAAAAAGAAAAAACTTAAAAGAAGAAGATATCGAAGTAGAGTGAATTGTTGAGAAATCTATATATTTCTTGTGTATATATATATATTACTTTCCTACAATTACTCTTTCTAACGACTCTTCACGCAGTGTATAATGTGAACGGAAATATAATAACAATCTCCAATAGTCGTTGATATAGACACTATAGAATCTTTGTTCTCAGCGCGAAAGGCACTGCACAGACATGTCTTTGTAGATCGCTGTATGCACAGTATCACGAACAGTATCATACGTGGCAATTTGTGACGCACACGAGACGTGTGCCATCTCAAATTAGCCAACAGGTGCGTAGCCTTTCCCTTCGTCGTATCAAATTTAAATTTACATCGAAACGTGAATTTAAATTTCGATAGAGACGCACTAGGGAGTCAGAGATACATTTGATACGTCGCTAACAAGGACACGTCCGTTTAGCGCAGTCGTTCTCAATCTGATTTCCTCTGGGCGTATCCCCATCTCTTAAAAAAAATGCAATCGATCGCAAATGTCTCGAATCATATGTGAAATTATTTTGCAATTATTTTGTAATAATTATTGCATGTTGTAATAATTATTACAAAGCATGGTTACAGTTATTTTCGTTATAGTTATTTTGCAGTAACGCTTTATGTAATTTACGCTCGCGTGTGAGGGAGAGATATTTATAATCTACGGCTTATTTGGCACTTGATTTCACAGCTTGTACGAAAAGATTGGTCGTGACGTGGAGAGGTGAAGTACGCCATAACCGAGGGTTCAGGTTGGCACTCGATCCGCAGGCGCCCTCGTTTTTACTTCTAGGACGTACCATTTCTGATCGTCACTTGGGCACACCAAGCAGCGCCAGCCGTATTGTCCTGTAACAAGTCATAAAAAGAATTTATGTGATCGAGCTGTTGAGCTTGCGATTCAAAATCAATGAGAGAATCGAAGCCAGATCAATTGTAGATAAACGGACTCAAAGTCAACCGATCGTTGTACATAATGTGTCTCTGCGCCATGTTTATCTTGCACGTCCTTATTTTACTTGCGAATGAGTAATATCGGATACGCAGACATAAATCGGCGTCAAATTTGCAGAACGAACTGAATTTAAAGCTCATGTTTTGAGTCGCCCGGGAAGCTACTACGATTCGCCGCTTATTAATATTAATGAGCATTTAGAAACGTTACCTTACCTCGTTTGTGCCGCGGGTTTCACCCACGGGTTCATTGACTCCTCCGTGGAACTCGTGGGCTGATGGACAGAGTCTGCGACGACGAGAGACGACGGAGAACCTCTTCTCGCCTTTATCTCCAGCGAAAATAGATCACCTGCGTAAAGTACACCCACGGTGAAGCATGAGCTTTACATCGCGTTTCCCATACAGCACAGAAATGTTTCAATTATACTACAGCAACATTGTAATTTTGTAAAATATTTAAAGACATTGTATGTAGAAAGACATGCAATTTCAGCAATTTATAGCGATATTAATTAAAGAAATATTGTAAAAGATATTATTCCACAATACTTGGTAATAATGAAATATTTCTGGATTGTTTCTATAATTTTTTTGTGCTGTACGAGAGAGTTTTAATTATTTCGCTATAAAAGATAATCATCACGTAAATTGTCCATTAAATAAAAGGCGACTGTAATTGCTTAAAAAATTTTGTGTGGTATTTTGTGGTGATCGAATTCGCTATATAGCAGCAGTAATGTTTTAAACGTAGCGAAAAGATGTAATATCGCTATACATTAAATTTCAGTGCGTATTATTTTCTTGAAATAAAGCAATTTTTTGTATTCTTAATGAAATTAATGCCTGCTATGGATATTATTTTTACGAATACATTCATAGCGATTAATTCCTATGAGACAGATGAAGAAAATAGGAGAAGAGAAGCATAATATCATTACCATCACCAACTGGTGTAACAAACGCGTAATGTATAATGTGACTATGCCGTGACGGAAACGTGCTACAAAGCGCTACTACGGTCCAAATAGCTATGTAATCGGAGTACTTTGAACGGTTCGATGAATATTCTCTAATCAAAATACATAGAAGAATTAAGAGTCTACATACACTGAATTTGATAATTTAAAAATGCAAATATGATTATTATTATTACCGCGACAATTTTGAAAATATTAATATCACAAGCATAACTAAAAAAAATAAAAAAAAAATTGTAACGCTAGAATATTCCAGCAAGCAAAATATTAGCAGTATCTCAGACAGTCAAATTTACCGAAAACATTCTCCAAAATGTCTGCAAAAAAATTTCTTGCAGAATCTGTTGGATCCATTTAGCTATCATGTTTAATAGTTGCATCTTTTTTCGTATTTTCCAAAGAAAACTGAGCTCGTGTCGGTCGTCTGTCTCATATACGTACACTCAAAGACGTAAGGTAGGGTATGCAGTCGTTAGCTTTCCTTCTCCTTCTCCTCCTCACCTCCTCATCCACATTTTTTTTTCTCCACGACCTCGGTTTTCTTCTGTTCGCCGCTATTTTCTGGAAGCCCTGGTCGCTCCGGAGAACACGCGCTTTCTTCCGCGCGATCCTCTATCGCGAGGGAGGTTCCTTCCAGCTTCTCAAAAACTACACGTGCAACTTGGGCAGGCACCAACTTTCAATTATAACGCGCGAGCACAACTTTCTTCGGTGTGAAAACGGGGAATTACAGCGAAAGTTAACTAGGCGATGTTATCGGATCTTTAAATCACGCCCGTCTTTACGAAAGTTCGTTGTTAAAGATTCGACATAGCGGCGGCGTATAGCTAAACGCAAATTTCCTGATACAAGACCAACGGATGGCTTCTTCGCCCGAAGGAGACGTCGCGGACGAATCTGTTTGTCATTCTTGCTGTTTTCACGGATCGTATCTCGCGCTCGTTACTCCTAACTCGTCTTCGTCTAACCTTCTTTTCTGAATTGTTTTTGGTAAGATCAATAACGGCCGCTTCTTCGGATTTACTGAGTTTCAATTCGTCTTCCTTCTCCCTCTCATCCTGTAAAATATAGGTATAGTAATCGTTTCCATTGAACTAGAGAAGAAATGTGGTTATCTCTATTACAGATCAATGGAATTAATGCTATTTAATCGACAAATAAATTTAAAAAAAGATCAATATAACATAGAATTTATGTTAATCAAATCGACAAATAAGTTTTAAAAAAAAAGTTAGATTAATCTAACATAAATTACGTACCGTGATATTGTGTTGAGCACCCAGAGTGATCTGTTGGTCGGATCTGTCCTTATCTTGGCATCGAGAGCACTCTATAGACATGTAATTTCCGTACGTTTCTATGGTTTGAACAGCGCGCGTGCAATTCGCATCTTTAAGTTGATCCTTTACACCTTCCAAGTTCTGTACATCCTCCGGAACTTGGTGCTTACTTTGGTCCACGTTCTTCACTTGCTGTACGACAATTGTCTCGCCTGTATCTCCGCTGTTATTCTTGCCGAAGGTACATTTCGCGCCGGCAGTCCGCAGTTCGTTTTCCAACCAGTATATTCTCTCCGTAAGTCTATAGTTTTCATCCAACAGCTCCTCTTCCCGCTGTTTCGACAGCCGCTTTTCTCGTTCCCGACTCCTCCCGACTTCCTCGTACGTCTCGAGTTTCTCCTCGAGGTCGCGAACGCGCTCCTGGTAGGAGGTCAGCTGCACTATCGAATCCATTGTCGACACATCGAAGCAGATCTTGGACGAATCGATCGGATGGAAGACCGGTGCTGTGATCTTGGCCGCTCGTTCCTGAATTCGAGCCCTTAATTCCTGGAGACGTTGCACCTCCTGCAGGAGTTCGCCGGACGGTGCTTCCGTCTGAGTGCCGCGGCTGGCGAACTCGACGTCGCGCTCCTCTTCATCTTCTTCCTCCTCTTCCTCCTCGAAGATGCCGCTCTCCTGAAGGGTCAACGGGAGCTTTCGCGGTAACACGGGTGACGTGGATTTCACAGAGTTTATTGTAGCGTTATTCGTGTAGGGTATCACGGTTGCCACGGCGCGACTTCTCTGTTTGTTGATTGAATGATCCTGAAATATCATTGCAATCGTTGCATTTGCAAGAAATAGAGGGAAGGTACACGCACGACTGCCAGCGATCAACAATAAAGAGATTGCTCAAGTGACTAAATTATTTTCATTTGTACTAATTAATTTGGAGCTATATAATATTTATATTTGATTAATATTTTATATTTGAACGTATATTCGAAAGGGATGCTCACCTTGTTCGTGTGGGCCGGCTCCGGTGAGACGATGCCGCTGTCCACCGCGTCGGGACTGTCCTTGCGCATAGGTATTTCCTCCATTTCGAGCAATCGAAATTCCAGCAGCTCATTTTGCTCTCGTATCTCGGAGAGCTCCACCAAAAGTGCGGCTTCTCGTTCTTCGGCAGCTCGAAGCTTATCGTTCAGCTCACTCAACTCCTTGTCACGATCGGCACATCTCTGTGAAACACAAAAGAGCCTTCTTTATAAAAACTCTCAAATGCATTAAAAATTATAAATTCTTGATATTCCTAAATTAGATTTATCCTATATTATAAAACTTAACTGAAAAAAATTGCCAAGAATTATAAGCGAAAAAATTTTACCTCTTGCAAGAGTGCTTTCTCCAAGTCGCAAATTTGAATCTTGGCATGCGACAGTTCGCGCTGCTCTTTAAGAAGCTTCGACTGTAGCTCTTCGATCTCAACGAGAACGGCTTCGTACGCTTCTCTAGTGACACCATTGCCCTGCCACTGACCATAGCCCCCAGGTTGTGGCGACATCGAGGACGGGGCGCTCGATAGAGCGCTGTCATCATCTTCATGATCCTCCTCGTCATCCACTTCGGCTACCGGTTCTAACTCTAACCACTGTTTATAAAATTCCTCCTTCCTTTTCTTATTGGATAACTGCTCCAACTTTCTCTCTCTCTCCTTGAGTAACAGAAAAATATGCATTTTTATATTTCTCAAATTTCTATTAGAGTTGGTTATTTTTATTAGAATGCGAAATTTAATTTGTTTTAATAATCTAATACCTTTTTTCAAATTAAGATATCTACATTCTTATTTTATATGTATCTTTTCAAAAGTTCATAAATTTTAGATTGAAATATCTTTCTTTCAAAACCCAAAACATAATAATTTTAGTATTCTAACTTTTTAGAAACCTTAAAACTTACAAGAAGTAAAAAATTATATTTAAAGAATTTTCAACTTGTCTACTTCCTTAAGAAAATTCCATTACCTTAACTGCCTGTCTAAGTATTTCGATGACTTCCTGCTGTTCAAGCGCGAGTTCACGGAGGCGCTCGACCTCGATTTCATTTATGGCTCTGTCGGATTCTATTGCGCGCATATATGACCTCACCTTAAAGGATACCCCACCTTAATGGCTTATGTCATTACGCACTTATATCGCGATGAGAGATATTGTGGGAAATTATTAATGATAATAAATAATTACGTATATAGAACAATATATAGTTGAAATATATATAGAATATTTAAAGTAATTTCGAACATGCATTTGTATATTGAAGATTATTAGTAAAAAAGTTGCGTTCAAGAATTATATACCATGTGACCATCATCTCTGAAAATTTTCTTCTCTATGCGAGATGCTGCCTGTATCGGTTGGTTCCCCTCGTTCCCCCGTAACTTCCGCATCTGTAACATGGAAATAATTAATCCTTAATGGATGCTTTCATCATTAACAATTATTGCTGTTGGTGAATAGATTCTGTTTTTTTTTTTTGTATTACGTTAAAGCAAAGTCTGATAAAAATATATTTTTCGAACGAGAAAATTAAATGTCAAAGATTTTATTAGGACGCAAGAGAGGAAACTAAAAAGTTCCACAATTAACATACGAATAACATTAAATCGATTTAAAAGATGATATTAATTTAAAGCATCTTTAAGCATTTTTAATTATATTCCGACACTATTCCATTCCAATGGAACAATGGAACATTTTCGAGCGAATAAACGCGAGGTAAATGAAGTCATTGAATTCAATAGGAGGAGCATAATATTGCGGTTTTGTTTCGGCAGAGCCGGTAGAACTGATCGTTCTTGGCGTTCTTCGGAAGGAAGTAGCAGAAATCTATCGCGATCGTTTCAGTGAATTCAGTCTTCCGGATGAACGTCACGGTCCGATGCGACATATGTGCAACGAGCCGGGGAGCCGCGAAAGGAAGGCGGCTGATAAGGGGAGAGAAGGAGAGAAAAGAGGAGAGAAAAGCAAGACGCGAGTTGCGTTGCAACGATTGGATTACGGAGAGTCCCGATGAGAGTCTGGGTGGACCGTTAGCTTGGCCCCCTGACATACAGCCGCGCAGGCCTCTCTCAGTTTCCTTCCTCCTCAGGTGGGTATCAACGTGCGGTTCGTGTGTGACGGCGCACACGAACGTAAGAGATGCGCCCGAAGAAGAGAACCCTGCGATTGCACCTTGCACACTTGCCGCACCGCGCGATGATGCACTTTGCGCCATATATGTAAATTGTTGGACACGCGCGCGCTCGTTACACCGGCTCGTTTCTCCTCTCTTGCGGGCCAAGGGGGATCGACTATATCGGATATAAGACATATTGGGACAGGTGAAACGAGCGCGTCACGCGTTACCGTTATCCGCGCTTCGCCGCTCGTCTCGTCTTGTTTTGTCCCGACGTTTTCTTATATTTATTCGACATCTGGTGTACAGTTATCGGGACACGCGTTGAAAATAATTAGCGATTTCAATGAGCGCAGAAGCAATCAGCGCTATTTTTTTCCGAAGCTGCGGATATCTCGTTCTCGTGAAGATTTTAACTCGCGGGTTCTTCGACTTCTACATAATAATTAATTTAGCAACAATTAAAACGTTCCAGTGAATGAGTAGTTAATGAATATTGATAAATAATTCGATCTCTTTCTTAAGTGAAAATAAGACTTTCATTACCTATTTTTCTTTTAGATATCTGTTAAAATCATAATTTCCGAAAGATGGATCGGAGACTTGGATCGCGTTTCACGGATCTCAGAAGGATTAATTATTAGTGCATAATTAATAACTTCAACAAGTAATTTTCTTCATATAATTGAATAGAAAAATTACTGCTATAAATTATACATTATTTTTCCTAAAGTACAGCTATTTTTTTATAACATTCTTTTCTGTGAAAAAAAATTATGAAGAGAGGTATTCTAAATTGTTATATAATATTGTATAAAATTAAGCGAGGAGCTACAAAAAAATAATAATCTTTATCTCCATTTATTTACTACCATTTTATTAATATCTTACACCGCTATATTGTCCGAATATTTGACATTACATTGATCGTTATGTTTTTAAAGTATATCGAAAATATTTTTAAAAAATTCTCCGTTCCAATTTAAACATGACATCTTTATAATAGGAATTCACATGTCTGACAATTTTATAATACAACGAGAATATGTCTATGTATTTATAAATTCGTTCACTCCACGAACAGATTGAATTTGGAATATCCTATGGGAATCTCGCGTGCGGTATCTTGACTCGATCCACGCGTACCATCATCCCGTACAGTACCTAATCTCACTTTCACCGCATCGTCTCCGCTTACGATCTCGTAATCCGTCTGCGTGTTTCTCGGATGGCTTGCGTATTTCTAATGTACTACCGTCTATTAAGAATCGACGAAACTTCCTTGTGGTACACGCAATCGGTCCTTGCTCCTCGGCTGCTAGATAGATTGCCAGATCGCGATAAAGATTTACGTATCGAGTTTATTTCATTCCAAAATAGATGATTTTTTTTTATATGCAAGCATAGAGAATTCCTTCTATAAAAATACGAAATATTTTTTTTAAATCTAGTAAAAATAATTTTTATTCTGTAAAATATATACTGTACACAAAATTATATAAACTTTAGTCGGAGCAACATGAAACCAATGATCAACGCAAACTTTTTACTTTAAAAAAATATTAGAATAAAATTTATACAAAAAAAACTCATTAAATTTCAATTTTCTTGAATATACCATTTGAAACAAAACACATTTGATGCAAAACTTTTTGCAATTTTGATTAAACTAAAAAAATAAAATTTTTCGTACAAAGTAAAAATCTGAAAAATAGATAGTTTCGTCATGTATATTTATTTCAACGCGCCCACCGCAACACGACGCTCGCTTATGATTTATTATTATATTCGATTCTTGCCAAGCCCTCATGCCGCTGTCTGTCGCGCTCGAAGCGCGACTTTCGCTCTCATTGTCAGCTTTACTCGCGCTCGCCGACCCGCATGTTAAAATCGAAATGTCCGCGTTATTGAAGGACGTGCCGTGGGTGCCAAACGCGCATAACATACATAACGTATCGTCCTTCTTCCTATGCGTGCTCGTAACTTCTTACGCCAAGAGAGGAAGTTACTAATTGCACGGTCTACGCCCACCGTTGTTCAGGTATTATTAATAACGTGACCGCAACGATTGGATTGGAATTACATAGCACTCCGCGTGTAGACGTGAGAGAGACTACGTAAGCGCGCGTCTCTCCCACGCCGTCGTCACCCATGCATCCGCACAGATGCGGTGCCCAAGGCACATCGTGTTTGCGGCTTGACCACGAACTTGGACTTCGATCCAATCCCTCAGGGGGTTCCCAATGACGATTGCCATCAATTATATTTTATTTTATTTTATTTTATTTTTTTTAAGAAAAACTCTAAAAGTCCGATCACTTCGACTTCTCATCCGTTAAGATCGCAGCAGAACGGTATATAAGATGCGCAAAATGTCACGAAGACAGACCTCTTCAGAGAGACAGGCCTCTTCGGCTGTTGCCTGAAGCGCGATCGATTACGCGAGCGGGTAACTTCATCGTGAAAAGAAGTTACAGAAAGACGACGGCTCGCCCGGATCTCTCTCGATCGGATTCTTCCCATCGCGTTCCGCCCGCGCGGATTTCTTTATAAAGTCAAGGATAAAGGAGGCGAGGTTGAGCGAAGGTGTTGTTAAAGTAGGCATACATAGAGAAACCGCGACGGCGATCCTTGAGGTGATCCGATCCGGTAACGTGACCGCGGGCTCGATTGCGCGCTAATATATGTGCGCTCTCATGCACCGATGTATCACGACCCGCGCGCTCGTATCTCTGCGGTTGCCGCGGGGCGGCGCGGGGGAGAGGGCAAAAGGGGGATTGGGAACTTTCTTCTGCGAAGTAGCTCACCGAGAGTGGCGCGGTATCGTTAGTTGTCGAGAAGGTACTTACTTGCCTACCGGCGCCGCGTCGCCGTTCTTCGTTCCGAGAGTGTTTCATCTCGGCTGATCTTTTAGAAGGCTCAAGATAGAATCGAAGGGAGAACGCGCGCGATGAGCGGGCGCGCGCGCGCGGGTCGTTCCACTTGCAATTGAGACGAGGCGAGGAAGCGCATCCGGTGAAATAACAGCTCCGTTTGGAGCCGGTATCGGCGACGGATCGCTGCCGCCTTTCTCTCTCTCGCGAGACTCTCGCGCTTCTTTTATACGCGTCGCGGAGTCATTGAAATTCATCCCGGCGCGCCGCCTCAAAGGAGGACAATGGTAGATAGTTAAGTGCTTAAGGCATACTTACGTGTCCGCTCGTGCCTACACGCGGCATCGGGACACGGCGGGCATCCGCATTGGATGTTATATACGGGCGTGCGAGCGCGCGGACACGTTTCAACGGATTTGCGAAATTCGCTACGAAAATACTATAATACGGTCTCGCCTGTTAGCCATCCCGATTATCTTCGTCCGTTTCTTGCAAAATCGCAAACGTTTCTCACTCCGATTGTTCGATCTTAATCTTTGAGAAATCTATGGAACTAACGAGTTAAAAGTGAAGCTACTGTATATAACGACGCAGCAAAATGCTATTCTAATTTAAGGGTGCTCTTTTCTTTTCCACAGAAATAGAAGAACACTATTGAAACGTATACGTTATTAATTCAGAGATTAAATCAATATATTTATATAAATTACAAATTATCCCCAAGTGATTCGATGATAAGTTATTGCAACGCGTTTATACACGCAATGACTATAATTCCTCGTACATGATGAAAGCTACTATTGTGGCTCTTCAAAACGACAGGATTAACGGTTGGCACAGCTATATTAATCTCTCGTGCAGAATACATTATGATGTATCACATTGTGAGACTGGCACATTTATATATTTACGCGCGTACATTGTTCTAAATTTATTCGTGAACATATTAAAAATCTTTTTATTTCAGTTAATCTTCCAAAGCAACAACGAGCACATTGTCGGTAGTCCGTGCAACAGTTCTTGCATTAACCTCGTAACGACTGCCAATTAGTCGAAAACTAATGCCTCCTACGAGGATTCCTACTTCCAGCTAATTGCCTCTTACGGAATCATTAGGCATTACCAGAAGCGTGCCGCGATTCACAACTGTGCATATGTCTAACTGGATCCACTCTCTATTCCGCAAAATGACTTTGCAAAATAATTCAATTACGGGAACCATTGTTACAGTCATACGGCACATTCGTGTTTTTCTGCTATTTTATTTTTCCTCTCGCGTCGCGACCCGCATCGCGAGATCGTTCCCACGGTACGTCGACGACACGCAACTTATGTCGATTTCCCTGGGAACGCGATCGGCTCCGCGTTCTATTCGCGTTTCTACTCAGGGACAAGAGAAGGCGCCGGTGAAACTGGAGTAGGCGCGTGAAAATATTCAATCTCGATGAGTGCGAGCATTGTCACAGTCAATTGCTCACGCAGAATAGTGTAAACATTTGTATAGGAATCCCTGAGAGGTGCCAATATTCGCGATTTTGTTTTAATTTTGAATTGCGCGCTTACAGGTAATAGAATCTAATTTTATTTTACTTTATTTTTTATTTACGTTACTTTAGTTTTTATTATTTTACGAGGAGGATTGCATCTGTTATTTTGACCGATATACCTTCTTATTCCGTTTCATTTGCAACCTTTTTTAGATAAAAATTTGGTGATTTTCGGTAGATTTAATTCAGCGATTTGTAATTAATATTCTTCAAAACGAGTAAAAAAAAATAATACTCTTATCGTGCAGTTCGCCGTCTTGTTATTGCTAAATATTTTTTAACATCTCACGCAGCGATCAACTTTCGTGACGATGAAACCGAATGGAAAGCATTATCGTTATACGACGTAACAAATTATACTCGTAGAAAACTATTCTCATGTATAGAATTAAAATATATAATTTTATCGCATCGTCAATCAACACATTAGTAGAATTTACTGAAAAATCGATAAAAAAACATCACTGAAAGTTTCTTCTTTAACGATGTGCTCCTAACGAAGCGCTCTTTCATAACATGTCTGAACGATGAATCATTGTAATGTCACATTGTAATACATATATGCAGTGGAAATTTTCACTATGGTGATTTCTCGTATGTATGATGAACGTATAGGTGAAAGCCACCATAGTAGCGCAAAGGTTAAAAATTACAACTGCTAGTCTCTCTCCCTTACCTTTCTGGTGACACTCTCTACTTTTCACGCGTGACACTTTGAGATGTAAAATCTATAAATCAACGTTATAATTGCCAATCTCTTCTCCCTTACCTTTCTCATTCAAGTGATAGTTTCTTTAAAGTGCAAAATCTAAAATCACCTCGTAAACGACGAGGTCACTTGAAGGAAGCGCGCGATGTCAAGCACCGCGTCGACTCTAACGGACACCGCGGAACGGATAATCGCGTGTAAAACGGAGGAGACAAGGAAGAAACAGATCGTAATCCTTACCTCGTTCCACGCGAACCCCATGAAGCGCACGTTGATGTTGAGAATTCATATAACGGGCGTGAAACGGGGGGGAAGTATCGGGACGTCGGGTATACGCCGGGTATACCTGGTAATATATAAACGATACACCGGAGATCCTGCGAAGAATCCCTCGAACGTGCGTCACACCCGGGGCACGCACGCACGCACAGGGGAGGGGGAGGGAACGACAAGTGGCGCGGACACGTCGGAAGAACGGTGCGCGCACGGCCGACGTCTAGACCAGACTGAAGGCACCTCCGATAATCGCGGGGGCCTTCTACGCTACCTGTGCGCGGAGCCGTGTTGCGAGCGCGGACCCGTTCCTCTCTTCCATTCCATTCGGAAAGCTACAGGCGTATCTACGGTTTGCTGACCTGGCAGGAACTTAAGCCCGAGACACAATGAAACGTGAGATTAGGATCATAACTGCTCCCTCTCCCCTCCCTTCCCCTCCCCTCCTGCCCTTCCTCGTTCCTCGTCAAAGGGTGTGACGCGAGACAATGCGCTCGCGTACCCTCCCATGTGTTATCTTCGTGTTAGAATCATGTGTGACTTTGACAAATTCGCTAATTCAGCGTTTAATTGAGAGAGCATGTTGTCTCTTGGGACAAGGAGGAAAGAATTTTTATTATCAATAGCTTCTGTTATTGTTTTTCATGTTAAAAGAAATAACGTTTAAACGGGTGTCCCAATAAGGGTTGTTAGATTGCGTGTTTCTTTTGGGAGAAGGAGAGTGTTTGGAGAGAGTATTAGGTATAACAGGATCGAGACTGGAAACCGAGAAGATTCGAGATAGGTGAAACGTTTCTCGTGTTTCCATTTCTTCTTTTTTAGATCAGAGTTCACGAAACCGTTGCCAAAGAAAAGACGTGGCTTTTTTTTTGTCGCTTTTACGGCTTTTACTCTGTAGATCCCGCGCTACCGTTAGCTAGCTCGATTAAGCGGCGATAAGACGGGAAAGGGTGTCAATTATATTGTGCGGCGCATAACTACACAACCTTTTAGCGGCGACCGCTCGCTCGCATGGCCTTTAAGTTCCTTTAAGATGACGAAGACGCGTATAATGCACAATGCGCGCGCGGCGGACCACCGCGGATCGTCTTGCGACGTCGTCGTCTTGACCCGGTACGTTGACCCGGCGGATATTACGATATCTGTGTGTATATACCCTCGGCTAAAAGCGAACCATCAAGATATACGAAATATCCATCGGATTCAGCGATTTGTAATGGCTTCGTTGAATCGTTAAACGCTTCGACGAAAGTAAAGACCGCTGTCCGAAAAGTGGCGACTGTATAACGTTGTCAGCGCATCTCTTGGAGCACGTCCAAATATCTAAGGCGCCTCAAGCAGCGCGGTATCGTTTTAAGCGCACTTTAGTATCGCTTCACATAATGGTTCATTAACCTTCCACGCATCGGCAAGCCTACCTACAGCTTTGCGTTTAACAATGACGTAATTCCAACAACTAATGACTTTTTTTTTAGTCATTAGTCTACTTCTCTGTAGCTTCCCGGAACAGCGACTGACAAAGAAAAGAAGTGATAGAGAAACGCGAATGCTTCCGATTTGCGAGAAGGTATTCTTTAAAAATCATTTTTAGCACGAGTATACTGTTATACTAGGACAGATGGCAAGAGATCGAGTGTGTAAGGCGTTGATTTCAACTCTGAACGAACCGAGTGTCCGTGCCGAAGACTTCTAGGAACTTGACGCTGTATAAACTTACATCGGAAGTCACACGATATGATAATCGCGTGCACCGGTACGGTCCTCAGGGTGAACCGTTGGACTGTTCACACGACGGTTCTTTGCCGTCGCGTGTATCTGAGAATGAATGGAATAAGGAAGAATTCCGAGCGAGATACCTTGGCAAGAATGAGACAAAAGCGACTGATGATATTCATTTCGTTCGTGATAGACGATCAATTAAAAAAACAACTGTAGCTCTATGCTGTAAACATATCGTTTAAATATCAATATTCGAAGCGGCAATATTTAAATTAGAAGGATATCTTAATTTATAATGTTTCTTCTAGTTCTTTTGAATGGCCCAAATAGTTTCGAGCAGTAGAATCATTGGAGAATTTTTATGAATAAATGGATGTGATGTATAAAATATCGTAGGCTATGTTTCATCTTTGCAACGAAATTGGAATTGATTTTTTTTTTACAATATGGAGAACTTAATGTTGAAAGCAGACTAATTACAAGCAATTGGAAAAAAATTGAAGTATTTTTTTATAACAGTATTGCGATATAATGTTAGCAGTGAAAAATAAATTGAGCAATAAAAGACTGGCAAATTTTAGAGATACAAATTTATAAATGCACACACACACAAAATTTTATTATTTAACTTTACAAAATATTATCAATTCAAATAAATAGGTAGAATTTTTATTTTGAAATTCACTTATCATGATATGTAATGTTGACGTTTTGAAAACTTGAAAAAAAATATAATGTGCATTTATCACAATTATTTTAAATAAAAAATTTAATTTCAACAAAAATGAAATCGCGCGCACGATTTATCTAAGCAGCTATTATTGAATACCCTGTACGACATTACGGAACGTGGTTTTTTTTTATCGTATTCCACGTATCCGCGACATTTCTCGCGGAAGCGGAAACACGCGTTGGTAAATGCAAGTTATACTCACCATCTCCTGCTCCGCCGGCGCCAACTTTCGTCGTTTCAAGAGCTTCGACAGCTTCTCAATCTCTCGGCTCTTGCCACGCAACTCATCCATCTGCAAAAATCCGCGAAACTCGTTTGAATGCGGCGGATCTCTCGCGCGTGGACACGTGTGGCGAAAGTTGCAATGAGAAAAATTAACATCGCCGGCGATCGCAACGAAGAATGGGATACACGGCGATGACGAAGGGGAGGGGCAAGCGATCGGTCCCTTTCGTACCGCTTTCGAGCTCTCACCTCGTCCCATCGCGCTCAGTCAGGCTTGTCAGGCCCCGGGGGCCTTTTTGCCTTCACCTTGTCTGTACAGGTGTGGGATGAGAGAAACGCCGCGCGCGCGTTATCCGCCGCCGTCGATATCCCTAAGCATTCACCGGCTCGTTTGCACGTACAAGCGCATTTTGTTCCGGTCGCGCGATATACCGGTACGATTTCTGAGAATGATGAATCATCTGGCAACCGGAAGTTTTAAATCAATGATTACCGTGATCGGATTACGATCTGAACGTGACGGCTGCACGCGTTAAACGAGCGCCGGCTGATAATACCTCTATTGGCATTTTCGCCTCAATAGTAGCTACAATTGTGGCTATTTTTAGGTTGGTTAAAATAGGCAAAAATGACTTTTATTTTACATTGCAATCGATATATTGCATTAATATTTTTAAATCTAATTTAATTTAAATTATTCTATTTTCTTATAATAACTGCACCATTTAAATACGATCAGCAAGATTTTCTCCGCGAATCTACATGGCGTTTGAGTTAGGCTTTCATTCAGTAAACGAGATTCACAACTCTTCATTTTTGCTTGCTTCATTTTTGGTCGCTCCACATGCTAAAAGCGACTCATGAGTCTCTTTTCGTTATCTCCGATATTTGGCTGCTCGCCAAGAATCGGGTCGCGATCGTATTAGTCCGGTGCGCGCCGGCAATGCGGTAGGCAACTTGCACGATTTCGACCGCAATGTGGCATGCTAGGAAGCGGGAAGTGCCTGCCCAAGCTACACGGCGAGCCGACGAATGCGCGAATAAACATCTTGGAATTAAATATAGCGTCTCCGATGCGGATTTGGACGCGGTACCGGCAGAAATTAGATATATGGCTTAGAATAAATTGGCGGAAGCGAGTTTTCATATACAATCGATGCATTAATTTACAAATAAAGCTAAATGCAAAATAAAATTGCATTGACAACTTGGAAAGCATTGCAAGAAGAGAAATCCTCATCCTTTGCGATTCGAAAAAGAAACGAATCATTACCAAAAATATTCTTTTATATTTTGATGTATTTGAGATAACAGAATAAAAAAAAGAAAAAAAATACAAAAGAATTCATTTTCGCAAAAATTCACAATTTCTGTATAGCGACTGGACAAGTGATTATTAACATATTCATATCAGCACCGAAAGGATTAAATTTAAAAATCGCATTGCTTGAACCAATATTTCGAGATGACGCGTAATTTTCCGTATTTCGTTGCTGCACGTACAATTTGCCCTGCAATTTGCAAATTGTTGAATCACATCGAAATTCCGGGGCCCAAGAATAGCGTGGGAAACTCGTGATCATTTTGGGTAATCGCACAGCGAGGGGCATTCTTTCTCGTCGATGCTATGGCAAACCGTTTCGGCCGTGTCGGTAAAACTTTTGTCCGAGTATACCGTCAGACCGCACTGATGCATCCTGGACAGACTCTTTTCTAGTTAGTGCAGACCAATACCGCGGGGCATAATTTTTTAATAAGCATCTTCGCAAGAGTCTCGTGCCTGACGCTAGCGCTTTCGCATTCGTGAAGGCGGATATTTTTATGTGCCCGAGTGGTGAATCGCCCTCGATATATACGACTCGGCATTCTTGCTCCGAGCAACGTAACACGGCCCGTATAATTATTAAGAGCCATTAAGCCGTTTAATGACGGTGCTGTTGATACTTCCGATATCTTAAACTGTGCGCTTACCATTTTTATAGCTTCGCTGCGAAGTGATTTTCGCAATGCGGAAAGTTCAGCTTCGTGATTCTCCCGTTGAGCTCGTATCTCAGCGATGCGAGTTTTCTCGGCATTTAGAGCGATCTAAATATAAAAATATCTCTTACAAGCGAAAACTTATCATGAACGTAATAAATCAATAAATCAGACGAAGCGTTTCGAAAAAGACATTTGCTTGAAAGTTGTAAATTAAAGAAAATTCAGCCGATTAAATTCTTAGTAGATCAAAAAAGAACGTCAAATATTTGTTCAAATAAAAACCGGAAATTTCGCAGACATTTCTATACTTATTATTAAGGTGATCCATATCTACCGTTAAAGTTAACTTTTTAAATTTAAATTTAGACGTCTCTCCAAAGTTTAAGCTTTAAAAGATTTAAGGGGAGATTTGCTCTTACACGTAATTTATCTTCGAGTTTCTCGTTTTCTGTGCGTAGATTTCGCATTTCCGCTTCCAGACGACGCGCATCGCCGCAGGAAGAAGTACCATTGATATTGCGAGTAGTGTTCGCTTGCGATTTTACCAATTGTTCGAGTTTTCGTATCGTGCCCTCAGCGTCAATTAAACGTTTTCTGAGGGTTGACAATTCACGCTTGTGACTCTCGTCTTTCACGGGATCCGATTTGAATGACGGCGACGGCGACGGCGATGGCGACGCAGATTGGACGATCCTGAAAGAAAATATCATCTTCAGTATTTTTTCTAATACCGCGCCAATTGAATATAGTCTTCGGGATTCAAATCTCGTGAATTACAAATTGATCATTTGTCAACTAAGGCTTGAGAATTGAAATAACTATATCGTGAGAAATGGAAAATTGAAAACTTAGAACTTAGCTTTACGTTTGTAAGAATTTTACCTAGTCTTCAATTCGGCTATGATCGGTTGATACTTGGCAGCCTCAGCAAATTTGGCCTCTCTGAGGGCAGTTTCGAACTCCCTCTTGGCAATTTTTGCTGCCCTTCGCTCTTCATGTAGCTCTGTTCGCGCGTTCGCCAGGTCCTCGCGTAGCCTTCGCGCTCCTTCCTCGAGCCATTGTATCGTTTTCCTCAATCTAGTCGCGTCATTTCTTCCCATGCCAGTTTCGCAAGATTGTGACATTCTAGCATCTTGCGGATTTATTGGCACAGCCTGATCTTTCTTTCTTAGACGTGGTAATGACGAGTCCTTTTTGTCTTCTATATGCTCAACTTTCCTTTTGCTGATTGCCTCACTGAGAGTGAAAAGTAAGAAATTGCATCATGCGTTATAATACGTATTTAATTTCAAATAATCTCTGATTGATTGAATCAAACTCATATTTTTTTTAGACGCGAATCATAAATTCCAGCTAAATGCAGGACATTACTATAGCAATAATTATAATAATTGCCGACATTTTGCTTTCAATATTTACAATAAAACATACAAGTGTATTTTTAACTTACAGTTCAAATTATCTTTTCTAAACATTTTTTAAATTAAAAGAATATTTTTATCGCTGAGACTCGTTAAGAAATTATGAAAATACTCGCATAACAATTCTATTTTTTGCATAATTTAAACTTTTATAATAAATATATTTGTTTAGCTATATCGTTGACGCAGTTTTTAATTTTGATTGTAGATATTTATTACATACGATATTCGATTTGATCACGAAATATTCTTACGCATAGGAATTGCACGACTCGTCGCGTCGCTGCGTTTTCTCAGGGATCTCCGAGTTCGTTGTCAGAGATTCTAAGCGTCGTCGTTTTCTCGCACCCTCCTTGGGTGCGAGAATGTTGATTCCAGTCGTTGATTTGTTCGTGTTCGTCGGCTTGACGGTGTCTCCCTCTGAGGAGTTTGCCATCGTCGCGTCGCTGGTAAAAAAAAAAAAACGCAGGTATTTATAAACTTCATGTTCAAACGTTTATATATATACGCGTATATATTGGATCTTCTAGCGTAGGCGCATGTAATTAGAGAGCCACAAGAAAGCCATTTTCAATCTTAAAAACAATTGGAAAACAATCGCATTTAAATAGTAATACAAATTATTTTGCAAAATATCAAATTGCAATTAAAAAAATAATACAATTAATAAATAATTTTTGACATTTTGCTTTTGTAAATTTTAAAACTTAAAACCAAAAATTTAACGTTTAAAATTCTTTCTGAGCGAATTATTTTATTGTATCAGTCCGAATTACAGAAGCTTTGTTATAAATGTATATAGTATGTATATAAATATAAATATACACACACACACATACACACACACACACACACACACACACATATATACATAATGTATGTAAAGCTTTCCATTTTTAATTTTGTTAGATTTTAAACAATTAATGGAAATGGTATTTTCATTAAAAGGCTGGAAATAGAATTGTTCAAAGTGGAACAATAAATTCTCCATTGTGAGAATATAGATATTATTTCCAATATATTGGTACATTGGTACAAGATGTGCAGTAATGCTATTATCTTAAGTGCCTTTATTTTAGAGAGTACGTAGGGTCAAGCGAGCCTTTCCTTTCAATGGCGGATTCATTAATTAAACGGATTCTCTAATTAAGCGGTTAAACGTTTTAAAAGCCATGCAACGATAATGAGGACGGAATTCCACATAAGCGAAATAAACTGCAGCTTAGAGTATCTCACGTAATACTTTTTTAAATGCTTATTATATTTATTTGACGAAATTGGAAACGCCCTGTTCCATTTTACAACCACAACAAGCTGAAAAGAATGGCGAACAAGAATCGCGATAGAAACTTACTTACCGTTTTTCGTGAGGACGTAAGAATATCTTAACCGACTAATCGCCGAGTATATTGTTGGATTCGGTGCGGCGAATCCTCCTCGCGAGAGACACCGTCGCCAACTAAGAAAGACCGAGGGCCTGAACTACGCCATGGCCTGCGGTCGCTATATGTGCTAATCGCGTCATCTCGTCTCTTTGGCTCTATTTAGCTCTCATCTCTCCTGTCTCCTCGCCGCGTCTACCGCCCACCCACTCTAAGTTTGACCAACTGGCCGTTCATGTCCGCTTTCGTCTGCACGAACTTGGTCGTGATCATTCTCGACAAAGCACTTGGATCGGAAAGGGAGATCTTTCGCATTTTTAATATAAGCTAATCGGAAAATTTGTATATGGATACAAATGATAATGATTATCATCTGTTGCGAACGTTCTAATATGGAGAGTGAAAGTTTGGGTCACCATTTTCAATCGACCTCACATCAAACACTGCTGATTGCCTGATAAAGAGAAGGGAATTAAGGAGGAAGAAATGATAACATTATTAAATTAATGTCATAATATAAAAATATTTATTCGAAAGTATAAATAAAATTAATACAACTCCAATAATGCATGTGTAAACTATACTGTATATTCTACATTAAAATATTTCACATAGTATTTCCATGATAAGTGCTATTTAAAATTGTAGTTAAAAACATATAATATAAATTAAATTATTTGTGTATTATAAATGATTAATTGTTTTCTATGAAATACTTATATTTGTCTTATTCTAAATCAGTCGGTACTCCTATAATAGTCTGAATAATTGTGATTAAAGCGTCAGAAAATAAAAGCAAAATTATTAGTTTACATTTTATTATATATACTTAAAAGAGATCAACGGATTTCCCTTGCAAATGAGGGGATAATCGTTACAAATCGTCGCCATCAAGTGGCTCAGGGCCCCTAGGCCCGGTCCGCGTCCCACGCTGCTCTGATAAGGGATGAATTAGAAGGGATGCGGATCGGCCGTTAGCTCGGTTAGCGAGAGAGGTCCGAATCGCGTGGGGTGCGGCGAAACTAGAGGAGAGCAGCCAGCTATCGATCGATAGCGACGCCTGTGCAGTGAGCGAGCCCGAGCTACGATCGACGACCGTAGAGCCCAGGGGAAACAATCGCGTCGTCTCTTTGACGTTAGCTCGACGCGCTCGCGACGCGCGCGAGAACGGGGCGAGTGTTGACAGTGGTTGTTGTTCCCTTTCACGTGCTCCCGCCGGCGATTCCGTGTGGCACGTATCGCCGCATCTTCCTCGCGTTCCCGGGGCCGTTGAAGGGGCCTTCTCCTCCTGACTCCGCTGCAGCCACGCAGCCGGCTGGCTTGACAGACACGCCGTTCGCGACGGCGGCATCCTCGGCGCGGCGAAACGCGTCGTCATGTGGCTGACAGTGCGAGATACATTAGGTGCGCCGAGAGTGTTGAATATTCGTGCGTATTTATAGAACTGCGCCGGTTCTTCACTTGCCGTTATCGGGGGTCTCCCATCCAAGCCGACGAGCTTGCACAGCCGACGCTTTAATAATCGCGATGAAAATCAGCTCCGAAAAGGAGGCACGACTCTAACGCAGTTGATATAAATCGGCTGAACGCACTTATTGTCTGTAGTCTCATTTAATTAGCGCAGCTCGTAACGCGTAGTTGCTCTACCATAACAGTTAGTTTATGATTATGTCTAGTGTACAGGATACCACTGCGGAGGCAAGTCAAGTAGAGTATAATTACTCGCATATTTCTATTAATGAGGATAAATTTGCAGAAAAATGGTACAATGGGAAAATTAACTGTAAAATAAAAATGGAGTTTTAAAAAGCGTGAAATAATCAAATCGTAATATCGAAAAAAAATTCAAGAATATAAATTTCGTTTCTAATATCTTTTTACATTCAATGACAAGTGAATAATTTTATAGAAAGTAATTTAATGGAAAGACATTTAAATACTGGAATATGAACAGTTCAAACAATCAGAATGAAAATTTTTCTATAATATGATTTTCGTGTCTGTTAAAAATATGACATTTCTTCATTTGAAAAAAGCAAAGAACATTAAATATTTTTAATTATTTAATTCTGCCATAAACTGTTCTACTATTCCTTTATATATTATTCTTGTTAATATAGTATTTCTCTATATGACGTTAAATTAGGACGTTTCAAATATGCATCAAAGGCTGCGCTAACTTTCTAAGCATCTTTAATCAAAGTTGATATTAGAGAGAGATTTGCCGATTAGAAAAACATATGATAATTTATTCGATTTGCGCCGGGTGACACGTATGACCGGGTACACTAAGTGGCCGAGAAAGTCGATATCTGGCTGATGAAGGCGCAGATCGAAATATCAATCTTAGGTAAAAGTTCTTGAACCTTGACTTCAGAGAATACATAATTATCGATTACATAGCTATGTTGATGTCCATACATCAGTTGCAACGATGTTTCACCTTAGCTGCGGCTTCGAAATTGTTCTTTCCCACAATATAGAAAGGAGAATGAAAAAAAAGTTAACTCTCAGATTATAGTTAATCGATTCTGAGATAGCGATAGAAATAGATAGGCAGAGAGGGAGGGAGAGAAAGGTGATAGGGGGAAGTGGGAAAGTGTTGGAAATTTTTAGAACTTTCTGAATGTGCTTGTTATATGGAAAATTAATTTTAACGACAGACTGTTTAAAAAAATATGTCTTTATATAATTGTCCCTTACAAAAATTCCGAGGAAAAAAATCGTTTTTTTTTATTGCACTTTCGCCAGTATTAGACATGAAATATTTTAATAATTACAACTCGAATATCATTTTTCAAGAAAAATCAAGTCTATTTGATTTTATGTACAATAGTAAATAAATTTAATTATACTTCAATTATATGCGCGTTAAAAGTATAATTCGCAGAAAGAATAAAGTTTTGCGGTTTGCAATCGATTGTGTTTGAAAATCTCTGTGTATACATATTTCATATTTTATTTAAAAAAAATCGATATTAAAAAAAAATTTATATATTTGGATACTTTTATTAGATTACATCCTTTTGTTATAGTCATATCCTGAAAAAATTGCTTATAACAGTACATGAGCTTTCGCTTTCTTGTATCGTACATATCATAGGCGTGTATACATCACGAAACGATGTACCTATACTTCACCACGCCCACGTGGTGACGGTGTTGCAAGTAAGGCGTTTAGCACCTTACTTGCACATTCCAGCTCTACAGATTAGATCAAGGGCTAGCGATTAGATAATAGTTTCTCCAGGTTCTCTGCATATATTAATCGGCAAAATGTGGTATCATATGTAATCCATAATATCTATTAACATTACAGTCTCACCATAATTATCTTTTCGGGCTATAAATACTTACTTTTATACTACATATTTCATAAAATAAAGCTACAATAATAGTACACTGGCGTGCGACAAAAACTAGGTATATATTTGTAGATGATACCTCTGTCTGGTCACTGCATATAAAATTATGACGTGGGAGCGAGAAGTTGTAATTTGTATTATTTATAACGTATCTATATCGAAATAGTAGAATAGAAGTTTTGTCGCAAATGTTACATCTAATTGATGAAATAAATTATACAATAATTTCCTTTTTAGCTCGTGAATTGATAAAGTAAAAAGGAAATCTTCAATGTATTGAATCTATCTTTCTATTATACATATATGAAAAGAGTCACTGTTTTCATTTGTATATAATATCAGAAAACGATTTGATAAAATTTCTTCCTTCCAACGTTGTAATCAAACATGGACGCCATAATAGAATCTTAAGTGCTTCTTGTAAAGATTTCTGTTTAAAAATTAAGTCTTTCTTATCCTGGTTTTGCTACATCTCTATTTCTAAGCTGTCCTCTGTGTATTACATGCAGTTTGCTGTACTCTGGAAACGGAGAAGAAACGTCGGACGTTTGGCATGACATAAGCTGGCTGAAGCTATCGCGAGAGAAATTGGGACGGTCGAAGCGCCGACGAAAAGGAAGATAAGTAGATAAAGGAACGGATATTGAGTGCAAAATGTCCGAAAACGAAATCAAATCGGCTTCGCCGATACCAACGGTTATGTGCGCGCAATGTTGCGACGGCGGCGGTGACGGTGGCGGAGGCGGCGGTGGTGGTGGCGGCGGCGGCGGTGGCGGTGGTGGTCTGACGACCACACAATGCCCGGCTCTGCAGGTCACCTCGCGGATGCTGCGCTCACCGAGTCACGAGAGCGTAACCACCGACCTGTCGCTCTTCAGCGTGTCGTCGATCGCGAGCGATCTGCGCAGCGCCAACAGGTTGGTCACTTTCAAGTCCTACAGCGACGCGCAACTCACCGGACGGGGACCCTCACCGAAACCGGACTCCCGGCAGATTCAGGGTAACAGGTTCGTATTACAATCGCTGTCATGCATGACGAAGAGATACACGGCTGTCGCATAATTGATTTACCCTTATTTGTTATATGTATGCATTTAGGCCGGCGGACATTCCCGAGATTTTATGGTTCGAGGAAGAGAACGAACTGATTCGCAGATGCAATGAACTGATTCGCAGCTGCGGCGTACTCTCGTCGGCATTGGGGCTGCGTAAGAGCTTTAGCACGAGCGACGTGTCGCAGCTTCCCAGCCCGGACGCGGCCGGAGCCGGTGGCCTACGAACGGCGGTGTCCGCTCTAGCGCTCGACACTGCCCAGCGCAACAACCTGTTGCTGGAGCACGCCAGGCTCGACCATGCCTCGAGGTCCTGCAGCACCTGGGTCGCCGTGGGCGAGCCCGTGGCCAGCACGTCCCAGCTTCCCAGCCCGCACGGCGGAACCGCGCAGGAGCAGCAACCGCAGCAACAGCCGCAACCGTCGCAGTCGCAGCAGCTCCAAACGCAGCAGCAATCCTCCGCGAATGCTCAATCGGTGCCGCAACTACCACCGCAGCCACCGGCACCGCCGCCACCGCCCGTGCCCTTCACCGGAGCGGATCTCGTCAGGTCCGTCAATAAGAAAGTACGACAGAACTACATACAACGAAGGTTGGTAGTCGATGAGAAATTTTTTCGTGATTTAAAATACATCTTTTTTGATATGATTTTTTGGAACGAAAAAGAAAAAAGAAAAGAAATGGAACGCTTGTGTCTTCTGTTAGCTGCATAAAATGTAAATTTAACAAATTTCGTTTCTTTTGTCTGAACTAAGCTATATACCTATCATTCTTATCAAATTATATTTGGCTGTGTCCAAAAAGGAAATACACGTAAATGTCTTTCTCCGATTTTGATGAGTTTTAGATATACTCGTACTTTATGGTTTCTCTTTATAAGTGTTCTTAGGGGCGCGGGAAAGAAATGTCTCTTTGAAAAATACAACTTTTATCTCAAATTTCATCATCAAAATTGGAGCGGAACACTTGTGTACGTTTCTCTGTAATTTGTGAACTTGAAGCGGGTTTCAAGTTACGCCGTTTCAGGTTTCATAAAATAGGCAGGAATAGAATGTCTCATTCATGTTCCATTAGGCTGCTGACCACGTACCGCGCTTTGGAGCGCCTCTCGCAGAGTGAGTTTAATCTAGACCAGCTAGAAGCGGCGGCTACCGCGGCGCAGAGCTCTCACGGGACCACTTTGCTGGTGCCCGGAACGGCCGCCGGAGTTCCTGGTGCTTCCTTGATCGGGCGGAAGGAGCGAAATCACGCGCTGACAGTACGGGACGTCGAGAGGGAACGCGGAAATCAGCTGTCCAAGTATGAGAGAAACATGATGATCTTCAATTGGCTTCACACTTTGGACGACAGCGCGGTCGTGGACAGCGTCGAATAAAGCGACGAGGAGACACACACCTCTCCAGACACTGCATCTCCCGCAACTCCGACAACGTACGACCTATCGTGCCTAAGTCTCTTCCTCTTCCTTCGATATTCCTTTATCGAGGACGCTTCGTTGACACTGTATTGTCGCATTTCGGAGAATACCGCTAAATATGTAAGACTTCTGGTTTTGACTGTTAGCTATATTGAATTATGATATCTAAAGCAAAAATTATATAACTCTCTCTTTCTCTCTCTCTTGCACAATTCACCGAAATAAATTAGTTTTTTTTCTCAAATGCTCCACTCTCATTCGATAAAATAGGGAAAAAAAAATATGCATAAAATTCTCTTCTTGATCCTTCTTCATAAACTCTCGTCTGGCGGATACTGATTTTATTTAGTTCAGTCTCTGTTGAAGTTAAAGAGTTAGAAATGTTTATTTTATCGTTCCCTTGTATTTAAATATTACGGAATGTAATCTTTACAGGAGTCAGGAGAAAGACGAGTTGACGAGTTCAACAGAGACGAAGCGCGTATTCGTCAGGCGAGAATTAATAAATGATTATGTAATTAAATTTATTCGTATTCTGTGTTAACTGTAAAATATTATCCTGTTTTCACAAAAATAGGTTTCATCATTATGATTAGGATTTACAACTATCTATTCTATGAATTGAAAAGAGAATCCGCGGCACATCTAAGCTTATTTTATTGAGCACGTGTAAAAAGACTAATTTATTCCAATGTACATTGTGCGAGAATAAATAGCTGTCTATGAATGTGATGTACAGTGTGATTTCATATCATAAGCGTGCGATCTCTCGCGTCTGATGTCATAATCCAATATGGCTGCGATAATGAGCCAGGAGCTATAAGCTAAAGTAACTATCGCAAGACATCCGTCCCTCCTCGTTCAGCGGCGCCGATTGGCGTCGCTTTAACGAGCGTATCCGAAGCATTTTCGAGGCATATAAAGCGAAAATCCATTTTATTGGCTACAATACAAAGCGCATATATGCATGCAAAGCGAACGGGCCTTATAGCGAATTCGGTCGCTTGACTACTCCACACTGATGTGCACTAAAGGCGCGTGATCCAACAAAGAAACATACGAAAATATAATAGTGATAATATAGATCAAAATGCATATGGGAAACATGTATTCTCTTATAGGTGCTCTTACGCACGTTATGGGAATGAAACATCCCCCTAGAAAGAGATCGACTTTTACGTTTCTAAGCGTATATTGTTGACGCGGTAAGTGAAAAATATTTTAAACAAAGTTTTGTGATTTCAGAGGCATTTTTTAAAGATGTATTTAAACGTTTTCAAAATGTTACATCTTTCAAAATATCCCGCCGTCTATCGTTTTTGAGAATTTAAAACATTTTTATGACAAAATTTAAACTTATTTAAAGACAAATTCAATTATACGTATAAAAATTTTTTTCAGAGACGGTAGTGAGCAGACACTTGCGTGTGTTCGTAAATGCAAAAACATAACATGAGTGTATTTTGCCGATAAAATATCCAATATATCATTGTATTATTTAGCCGAATATATATTGGCTATTTCATCAGGGTTAAAATGCTTGTATTCTGCTGTTGCACTTATATCTCAAGTATATAGCATCCTTTACAGTGTGCATTAATGTGGAAGAGTGAAGGCAACTAAATTGATTATTAGAAACAAATTGAGAAATTGACTTGGAAGTATTCTTAAAGTGCGGTACGAGGCGTATACGCTTGTGCGCGTATACTTTTGGCACTCTGGTGATCAGCTGATTATGGAAATCTTTTAGCTTTCGTATATATTTTACCCAATAATTTATTGATTAAATTAAAGAAATAACTTTTAAGATTAGACATATTTCTACGATATATAATGATAACAGCATGATCGTGATATTTTTGAGCGGGATCTCATAAAACCTTTCCGTAGAACTTTCCTCTATACAAATCAGTATTCGCAAATTCAGTTTGCCAAGAGATTTAACAGTATGAACTTAGGAACTAATTTTAATAATCAATAATTAATAATTTAATAGTTCATTAATTCCGTAGCGAAGTTTGCATTGAAAAAAACTGACGTAGAGAAACGAGATGTACATTTTGTGTTGAATACTTAGACACATATCGATAAGAAATTTTTAATCAACGGAACGTAAATTGAGAGGTACCAAATTGTCGATTAGAACGACAAAATTTTAACTGAATAATTGTAGACTGAGAATCTGTTACAACGTTTTGCATTTCCAATTTGCAATTAGAATGGACGATATTCGAAGTCGAATATCGTGTATAAAGAATAACGATGCGAGACGCAATCCAGAGAGCTCTACTTGTGAAATATGAACGATGATATGTGAAATATGAATACGCGCGATTTAGCGTACTAGGACCTTTGTGATTGTATATCCGGTATATCCGGAGAACTATAGTCGTCTGAAATTCCGTTTATTCCGAACGCCATGTGAGGAGCTTGTTGGTGCCGGGATAAAATGTTATCCAAAACATGCCTAAAAATATTTAATTCTATGCATGTTCCTTATGAAAGTCTTAATTGTCCAGTGTAAACAGAAAATCCGGAACAATTGTACTTCCTGCCTGACTAATTAACGACAGATCACATCAGTATTATGCGCCGTGGCCAGAGAATGAGACAGATACCAAAGTGTTTTTGGAATAGTAAATGGATGTGTGATCACAATTAATGTGCTTTTATGTATATTAAATGTTTCCTCCCCCCCCTTCCAAATGTAATATTCGCTAATCGCAAAATTATTTGGTGCAAAAAGTAATGGAACAAATATAAGATTTATTAAGTATTCCATATCTATGTATGCATAGACCATATCTTTATTATTAAAAACGAGAAATATATGGAAGCAAGAAAAAAGCAGGTAAGGAAATTGCGACTGTTGGATTTTTGTTATTAATAAGGAGAGAAGAAAAGATTGTGGCATAGCTTTTTGTGGCATAGTTGTGGTTTTTTTACCTTGCTTGTGAAAGATCATATTGATAGCAATTTTCACGTTAATTAAAATTTAAATATTAATTTTAATTTTAGAAAAGCCATATCTTTTATTTGAATAATTTTAATTAAAATCTAATTTCTGATAAATTTAATTATTATAATAATGGAAAATAAAAACCATAATTCGGAAAATTTTTTTATGTGGCCACGTTGATTTGTATTAACAGGGTAAATAGAGGTAGTTATAATGATGATTGATTATAGGCGAAATTTAGTCAGTTCAATGAAATGTGTTTTTTAATGGCATAATAAAAAAATTAGCGGAAAATAATTTGTATAAATTAACAGTTCTTAGAAAATAATTATTATGTGTAAATTTTCAAGCTTTTAATATATATTGGTTAAGCAAACATCTTTTTTTTACACAGGCAGCCCACTTTTGACGATCTATAATTCGCAACGGAATCTATTTATATTAATTTATATATATATTCTATAATAAATTATAAGAACTTTTAAAGAATTACAATATGTAATTACACGTATGTAAAAAATACATATCAAAATACACGCACATACATACACACACATAAAAATCGCAACTAAATCTAAATATAGTATTCCATCCTAAGTTCTAATACGAATTATATATTGTCTACAATCGTGGGCTTAAAAGTATGCTTTTATTAAATATAACCAAAATGCTTGGATAAAGGATTAGAGATTATGTACTTCTAACCCCATTTATCTAATGGAACTAGATTTCATAATCTTAAACGCAAACAAATTAGATGTAGTTATGTTCAAAACTGTGATTGATTATACGTGCACGTGACAAGCAAAAATGGAAATTTCTACAAATTGTATTTTTTATAAAAGAAAGAATCTCATTTCAAAAATCACATTTGAATAAGTCTGCATATTTGTTTTTCAAAAGGTACACTTTTATAAAAATTTGAGATTATTTTGGATTTTAAAAAAATCATATTTTTATTCAAAAAGTAATTCGAGAAATGATTGTCTAAAATAAATTATTTCTGTGCATGTATGCCTATTCATGTGAATAATATTGCTCTTTGGCTTAAAATTCAAATTTTAAGGTACTAACATAATTCAATAAATTTCAAAACAATTCGAATAAGAAAATATTTCATTGATAAAAATGCTTTAATGGATAAGTAGAATTATAAAGAATTAGCGATACAGCTGATAATGATTACAATAAGAGACTCGACTCAGAAGTACACTTTATAGCAGACCTTGTCTTTTGAGATCTTCGTACGTTTTACGATTGACTACATTACCAAGCGAATCTTCGAATTCTTCTTCCTGCTCTGGCTGCCAACGTTCGGCTTGTTTCTGCGCCTTCAGTTTCTCCCACAGAGCAAGAGCGTCTTCGATCTGAGTGACGTTAGCAAAATGCGCTGTATTGGGAATGCCGAGGCAACGCATGCCGTGCGCGTGTCGCCATTCAGCAAAGTGTCTCTGGAATGCTTTCGGGCCCTTATACGTAAAGTTTCCACAAATCTCGCAGTTGTAACTGATATTTAAACCGTGCAGCTTGTACAGCCAGTAAGGTATGGGCTTTCCGTCCCAACCCAACGGTAGATTCTTTGGATTGTACGGGACCTCGTTGTCGTCCTCCTCCTCCGATTCGCTTGCACTTGCTTCCGCGTCAGAGTCTCCCCTTTCACCCTCGGTTCTCGCCTGTTTCCTTTGAACGTTCTCCTTCGTGGCGACACGTTGACTGGACACCAATTCGGAGAGCTTGTACACATGACCCTCGAATCGTGCGATCTCCTTCTGCTTCTCGGAATCCTTGCCCTTGGCTGACTTTCCCTTGCGATTCTTGGCCAGTAGATTAGGATCTAAGGAGGCCTCGCCTTTCGTGCTGAAAAGTCTTTGCGCCCGTTCCTCGAGGGTACCGCCGCACTTGAGTCCCAGCGCCATTAAAGCCGACTTCAATCTGTCTAAACCAAGAGACGCTAATTCCTCCCACGACGAGAACGCAGATAGTTCCAAGTGCGCGCCAACGTGAGTCAGGGCGCTTCCAGTTTCCTTAGGCCAACCGGGAAAAGTATTCTTCTCCCACTGAGTTTGAAAGTCTTTGTTAGCTTCCTCGACCTCCGCGCTCATGTCGAGCAGAGGCCTCACTCTGCTCAGATAATCTGTCAGGTACCCTAAGAGGGACTCGACATACCTCTGATACTCCGCGTTCTTCCTCTCTCTGGGAATGTCGAATAAGTGATCGAAGGTCGACAGGTAGGTTATATAGTCTATCTTTTCTATCCCCTTAAGATTGATATATTTCTGATAGCACTCGTGAAGATCGAGGTATTTGCCATAACCCTCCTCGTCCGTAAACTCGACGAGATTGGACAGCTCTTCGGTTGGATTTTCTCTCATCTTGGCCAACTCCTCGAATTCGACGGACATGGGTACGCTGATCTCGTTGGGATGTCGTCGATAGAATTCCTTTATGGACTTCAAGCGCGAGTAAAATTCTGAGAATTCATTTGGGCCAGAGAGCGCCTGAACCTAAAACAATAAACGAAAAGATAGAATCTATTTTTCAACACACGAAAAGAATAGTCGTGAGAAAAGTTAGAAATCATTAAGGTTAGGAAAGTAATGTTTTTATGTAACACATAATATTGAAAATCTTATATCAACGTACTTCCTCTTTTCTCTGCCCATCCTTATCCTCGTACAAGTCTTGCAAGTGCATTGTACTGTCCATAAACTGATCCAGCAACATTTTCAGGCGATGCTCCGAGTTGATGTTCTCGCGATGTCCCGCCTTTTTGTGCAACATCTCCTTCACCATCGCGTCCATCAGTCGCTCCCTTTCTTCATGATATCGTCGTTGTTGTTCCAATATTGTTTCCATCTTTACTTTCAAATTCAGTCTACTTTGATCGACTCAAGAACACGCTAAGTCAACACCGCGATCCTTTCATACAAGAAGAAACGAGAGCAGAGGATTCTCAGACTTCAGAGCATTCAGACTATTCAGAGCGGCGAGCGGCCAATGTGATGGGCGGCCATGTCCCAAGCGCCTCTATGTCCATAAAACGTGTGAACATTGAACTACGTAGCCAATGTCCACGATTATGTCGGTAATATCCACGATTTTTTGGTGCTCATCCGTGCTGTGGAAAATATCACAATATCATATTTTAATATCGTAATAATAATAATATTATAATATCTAATTTCGCGATTGCAACCAATTAATTATCGGGTATTACACTGTTTAATGTATAGTGTCAAACTTATTTAAGTCGCCACTGCTTCTACTTAATAAATAGTTATATTTTTAACTAAAACAATGAAATTTAACCCAAATTTGGGTTAAATTTGAACTGTTTTAAATTATTTAACTTCATTGTTTTAGTAAAAAAGAACTATTTATTAAGTAAGAGCAGTGGTAGCAATGGCAACTTAAATAAGATTTAGTTTGACAATTAAATCTTATTTATTATTCTAATTATATGTCAAAGAGTACTTAAAATTTTTACCTATTCTACCTTGCTAATCTTTAGTCAATCACAGCGGCTTTCTATGCAATATAATTAATACTAATTCTGCCGCGCCGCACAAGTGCACATGGTATATGCACGCGCCATTAATACGGCGGGCACCTCTATGGCTACCCGTCGTACAGCGCGCTTTCTCGAAAGCACATACAAACATAAAAAATTAAATTAATTTCACGTAGATATTTTTAAATTATTCGAAATTTTATTGTTTAAAATACAGAGAAATAATTTTTATATAAATTATTATTTAATTTACATTTAATTAGCATATCAACATTGATGGTTACATTACAGTTAGAAATTTTTTTAGTTCCCTAAAAAGAAAGAGTAGTTACTAAAATTTTAAGAATGATTTTAATTAAATTAAATAATATTTAATAAAAAATTAAATTTATAATACTGTAATATTCTAAAGAGAATTCTCCAAAACGGTAAAAGAATAGTAGGGGAGTATAGCGTAATTTGGTCATATTTTTTTTAAACGACTCTAAAACTCGTATTTTTTCGAATTTCATGAAGCCAAATAAACCATTGGAAAGATAAAAACCTAGTGCAACTTTTTCTTGAATATACCTACCTTCTATCTCATTGCAAACAAAAAATATGATCATTTTCCCGAAACACAAAAAATCGAGATTTTATTTTTTCATAGCGTAATTTGGTCAACCGTATAAATCCTAAGAATTCTTATAAAATAAATCATAAAATAAAGCCAAAACAGCATATTTTCAAATTTTAATTAT